>NC_044246.1:60480272-60783303 GCF_003957555.1 Calypte anna | reverse complement strand
CATTACAAGGCACAGATGAGCAAGCTGAGAAGTTAAGTGACATCATAACTCCTGTGAGACAACATTTTAATAATCTAGAAACAGCCTCAGCGCTGCATTATAATTAAGCTTTTTCTTCATTAGAACTATTCACATGCTTATGGTAAGCTACATGCACAAGAATCCTCAGGCTGAAGATCAGGGTGGTGGGTGTGTGAAGTGGACATCCTAGTAATTAATGCAGGAAAAAGACAGGTTCAGCAAACAAGAGCAGCGTTTTTTAACTGCAGGATACAATTTGCTTAGATTGTACAGAGGAAAAACTGAACCTCAGGTAATTTTCATTCAATTAAATAGTGCAAGGAGAGCAACAAAGCCATGCAAATGCATGACACAGTCAGTTACACTAAACCCCAAAACACAGGGACAGCACATGCTGAACTTGGAGTATCAGACACTGCCCAAATGAAAGAATATCACAGAAAAACAAAAAACAAAAAGCAAAAAAACCCAAACCAAAACAAAACAAAAACCAAACAAAAACAGTCTGTGGCAATCAAACTAAGGGCAAGAGGTGGATATGGATGACCTTTTCTTTGTCTGAGGCAGGGGTCCTCCTCTCACTGATATCTGAAAGGGAGGAATCTACATGGCAGGAGGAGCAGCAGCAGCAAAGCCTCGGTGCTGGTATCAGGGGACAACTTTGGCAGCTGACCCAATTTGTATTTGAAGCAAAAGCAACCGAGTTCCTTCATGCAGACACTGCGCTGCCAGGAGCACCACATGGCTCCCTATGAATTCCTCTTCTCTGTTTTTGCACATCTGAGGCAGATGATGTTATTCCTCACCTGCACATCCAAACATATCCCATGACAGGAGAGGGAGGAGAGGGACAGAGGAGCTAACACAGCACAGGGTAGTGAAAAAACCCTTCATGCACAAAGTGCTAAACTCCATTATTCTAGTTCTGAGATAACATTACAAAAAGATAAAAGTTCAACGTTTCTTAAGGTAACACTATTTTAAATGAATTTCACTTCAGAGTCCTGAATTATTTTCCAAATATCCATGAATTCCAGTCTTGCATTATAGTTCTGTCAGGTCAGTACTATTCTTATTCTATGTGTGAGAAAAAAGGTAGAGGGACTCTGAGAGTGTTACTTTTTTGTCATTCTCAGGGCTGTCTTTGTGATTTTCAGTGGATGTTGAAAGTTTTTGTTATAAATGCAAATCCACTGTCAATCACTGTATTCTGGCACTTGAAATTTATTTTTAATACAGCAGGTATCTTAAATCAACCGAGGCATATGGAAGACTATTTTCGTTGAAACAAACATTTTAGAATGGGGTTTTAATTTGCATATGATTCCATATAAATGAAGGTGAAATTTATTTCAGAAAGAGAATTTTAGCAGATAAAATATGTTCTTACTTATGTTTCCATAAGTGTTAATCCCTGCCCTAGATTCTTTAAAACCCAGATAGAAGAAAAAGGTCTGATGGAAACATAGAAATTATTCAGGAAAAAAGGAAGAAATTATAAAGTAATGCTCATCAGCATGTCAGACAGTGACCCGAGCAAACTTCTGTATACCTTCTATGAATTGTGCACTTAAGTTGACTTGGGACTGCACATAAAGAAGTGTGGAGGTGTGGCTGGAAGCATATGATAGTGTTTTAAAAAAGAATCAGAGACTTATCTTGTCAGGAAAGCATCCAAACACTACAGCAATCATCCCTTGAAAGCTTCAGATGCTTATCTTGTTTTCATTAACAGTATGTCAGTGGCACAGAGATTCAACCAAAATTACTTTGATGATTTCATGTTAAGGGGTATTTAAGTAAAAGGCAAGATATTAATCAAAGATAAGAAAAATGTATGCTAAATTATTGTGATATATGTATAACTGAAAAGAAGTGTTGAAAGGGAAGGAGGTTTCTTTCTTGGAAGAACAAAACTTAAAACTTAGAACAAGACAGATTCAAGCTAAAATATGTCTGAGGAGGCTCTGAATGACGGCTTTTTTTTTTTTTTTCTCTCTAATTTTCTTCTCTCTGTGGGAAGTAAACAGTTTGTCTGGAACAAGCATTTGGACTCTGTCATTTTATGATACAAGTGGCACAAATGGAAGTTAGTCAGGGCGGACTTGGTAGCTGCTAGGGCCAGAGTTATCTTCCAGGTTAGAATAATTTGTTATAAGTCCTCTTTAAGAAGGCCCCAAAATTGTAAATATAACTGTGACAGGCAGTAACATTGAAACCTGACTTAAAGTTCACTTCATAAGTAAGGTCCTTTTATAAGACATCTACAAAGAAATCAGTTGATGCAATGCAAAGGAGTAATTTTGGACATAACCTATAGTGCCTTTGGCAGTTCCTGTACCAGGAGGGATCTGACTTAAATTATTCCTCTATGGATTCAAGTGCCTTTGCTGGAAGGGAGATGAGTGGCAGCCATTGCCCTGTGTCCCATTGATCCCTGAGGAGGCACACAGGGCTTTAAAACACTAAGGGCTTTAAAACAAACCAAACCAAACAAAACAAACCAAAGAAAAGCAGAACAGCTGGAAACTTGTTCTCTCCTGTGTAAGACAAAAATCATCTTTGGATCACAGGAGCTGTAAAAATAGTTTCAACCTATTTCTCCCTTGCTTTGCTCTCTGGTCTATTTGGGCCCAGAGTTGAGTCCCTCTGAAAAGGAAAACCTCTTGTCTGGAAGTTCCCCCTTGGCCTGAGACCTGCTGGGCCTCAAGCAGATGGATAAGATGGTCAGACATGACAAAAAAGCCCTTGTCTTACAGCCAGCCCATTCCACCCTCAGCGCTTAGAGTCACCTCCCTGTTCTGAACAGAGGTTTTCCATGAAAAATCAGGACCCCCCTCTAGTTTTCTGCCAGGTCCACTTCCCAATTAACTGATTAGAAACCCTCTGGAAACCACCAACTCATCTTTGTGTCCACGTGTGCCTTCACATGACCCCAAAAATTTTTTAGTAAGTCCGTGGCAGCTGGAAAATTGAGGACTTACTTCTATCTCTCAGAAATACCTTTCAAAAACCAAGATTCACTGTCACTGCTGAGAACATGAGGCATTTTTCAGTGTTTTCTAAATTCCATTGCTAAATTCATGTATCCACTTCAGCCAAATTAATGGTTGCCGTTTTGTTTACCAGGCTTGAAAGGACTGAGAGCCTGCAGTGACACACTGGATTATGTCAATCTCATTAGCATTTCATTAGTCCTCTACTTCTTCTCATTAAAATCTCAAACTCATGTAATTCTCTGCCTCTCTCCACAGATAAGTAAGGAGGCTGAGATGCAGAGAGTAAATGGAGTCAGGCTTTTTCCCCATTTCTGAGGTACACTTGCTACAGGCACTTGCTGAGCCCTGTCAAGCTGATATTTTTAATAATACACTGTGTTCTTATTAGTCCTCATGCCTGTGAATCACATCGAGCTGAAAGAAATTTCCAGCAGTTGTAGGCTCCATGCACAGCTTGCTATAACTTCCCTAGCAACAGGGATCTAGTGTGACATGCCTTGCTGCAAAATATATCCCTCAAAAATCTTCCCTGACCTTTTGAAAATTTCATGGCTCTTGGGGTGACGACTCTAGGGCTCTGCTGGCTCTTGAGGGTTCCATCCTGCTAATGCACTTCAAGGGGAGGTTTGTCCTCCAGTTCAGCTGGCAGGGAGGTCAGGCACTGCCTGACACAGGGTGACAGTTCTGATTTCTGGAAGGACATGAGTCCCCATTCTCTCAATGTCTTCCACGTCCCACAAAAAAGATATTGAAATATGAAGCAGCACACTATGCAGAGAAGCAGTACAATTCATTCACTGGATATTGTAAAGTGAGCAGTAATTACAGCCCCCCCTATATATATAAAAAAAAAAAAAAAAAAAAAAAAAGGCACTCTAATAAAGAGAATTCCTCAGAAAGAGGCACCATGAGGAAAATGGTATTCTTGTGTTCTCTTGGAAGGGACCTCAGAGATCATCAAGTCCAACCCTTGATCCACTACCGCTGCCGTTACCAGACCATGGCACTGAGTGCCACATCCAGTCTCTTTTTAAATATCTCCAGGGATGGAGAATCCACTACTTCCTGGGGCAGCCCATTCCAATGCCTGATCACCCTCTCCAGAAAGAAATTCTTTCTAATCTCCAACCTAAACCTCCCCTGGCATAATTTAAGACCGTGCCCTCTTGTCTTGTTGAGAGCTGCCTGGGAAAAGAGACCAACCCCCCCATGATGCTAGGCAAAATTTATGACATCAAGAATATTTTATATTCCTTTTGTAGCAAGGCACAACAACAGGTGAAATGGGATTTGGGGGACAAAATTAAAAGAGCTTTCCTGGGCCTGGATGGGATAGAGTTAACTTTCTTCATAGTAGCTGATATGATGCTGGGCTTTAGATTCTTGAAAGAGTACTGATACACTAGTGTTCCAGCTTTTGCTGAGCTGTGTTTGCACAGTGTCAAAGCCTTTTCTGTGTCTTGCTCTGCCTCCCAGTGAAGAGATTTGGGTGACACAGTAGTGTGGGTGGGAACACAACCAGGCAGATGGCCCAGACTAACCAAAGAGAGATTCCATACCCCGTAATGTCATGATCAGCAAGAAAAGGAAAAAGAGAAAGAGAAGATTTTAGGGATGTTAGTCATTTGCTTGGGAACTGACTAAGCATCAGTCTACCCACGGGAGGTGCCTCTGCATCACTTATTTTGTTCTCTTTCCTCCTCTCCCACCTATCCTTCACTTATTAAACTTCTCTTTGTTTTTCTTTACCTTGATCCCCAAGTCTTCTTGCTTTTATTCTTTTCCTCTTTCCCTGTCCCACTGAGGGAAGGGGAAGTGAGCAAGTGGCTGTGTGGTGCTTACCTACCAAGCAGGGTTAACCCACAAGGATGTAAAAAGAGCATATTTTCTTCTTTTGCTAAATATTTCATATGCCTTAGGAGCCTACCTGCCATTTTTGCTTGTTCTCTACTAGAAAGGATAGTGGGCTACTTGCAAAGCATTATAAAAAAACGCAATCTGGTTGGTAGTGAACAATAGGTTTTGTGGAGAAAGATGGCTACAGATTTGTTCTTTGGATAAGAACCTATAGATTGTTACGTAACATATTCCATATCAAGAATAATCTCCGGAGTTAGAACATATTTTTTTGTTAAATCCCTCAGAGGTGTGTGCTTTTTAGCCTTTAAACAATCAGTTACAAATGATCAGTGAATACTTAATCACAGGCTATTTTTCTTACCTCTTATTTTGATGACCACATGCTAGCAGACTCCACACTGGGCCTTTCAGATGTGAGCTCTCTGGAATAAAAGATGTTAATATCTAGTGAGGACAGCTTTTGATACAAAAAGATCCTAATCTTTAAGAGGGCTTTGAAGTGCTACCACAATAACATTAACAAAAAACAAAACAAAAAAAAGCTCCCATGGTTAAGATTGTAAACTATAATTTTAAAGTAGTTATTTACATTACTCAGTAAGGAGTCATATCATAAACGTGAACACATTTAAAAGACAAGAAATGGCAGGAGAATAATGACAGCATCACATGATTAAACATCTATCTGCACTTACATTTGTTTTCTTTGTTCTGCTACAAATGAGTTAGAGATAGAAGCGAAATACGGAAGGATCAGAAATCCATTCGAGCTGCTGCCATTTAGAAAATGGTAAACATAATATCTCTAAGTTTCTGATGTTTGTTTCATCAGTATTTATAAGACTTGGGACACTGCACTAATTTCATATTTCTGTATAAATAAAAGGTTTTGCACTTAAAGGCAGAAAGGAAAATGGCCACATATCTTCTAACAAAGGAGTATGAAGAGCTATAAATGTTACCAGATTCTATGGCTGACTGAGATAATTTAAGGGTAGTTGGATTTTTTTGTGTTAATAGTTTTATGTGCGTATGGGTACATATATACATTAAAAATATGAGCTCTTTGTCGACTCCTAATTATACACAAGTATTCCTGTAACCTCCAGCACAACAGTATAGACACTGATAAGCCATTGCTCCCTGGAGCCAATCATACTGCCATTTCCTTCGTTAAAAAAAATAGTTTCTCAAATTAATGCCATCTGATTTTTAATTCCATAACATTTACCACATTAATAACCATTACAGCTCAATCTATTTGTCGGATGAGGCATTCAAATCTCTTTTTGTCAAGTCTGTAGTCTCTAACATGGATTTCTCTCATCTGCTCTAATCAAACAGCTTCACTGACTGCTCCCAAGCCCACTGAAGTAATAGAAAAGAATTCTTTTGACTTCAGTGGCACTCAAAACCAGCCTTGAGCAAGTAATCACCTACAAACGGTTCAGCCACTTTATCCACAAACTTTGTTTATCATTCAGCTTAATGGATTATTTAATTAAAAAGCACTATTAAGGTGCAAAATTAGGAATATTTATTGTTTACTACCTAGATTTCATCTGACAAAAAACCAAAACAAAGATGTGAAAAGTATTGTCTCTTCTGGTTGATAACTAAGCTTAAAGATCATTTTCTTCCTTGATTTATGCTGAAAATGTAGTAAGTCTCATTAGACAGTCCAGAAATACTCATCGACATAAATCTTTTCATGTGACATAATTTTCATGACAGTCTTCAACAATCTATTATGGTGCTTTGACTCAGGATCTTGCATTCAAGAAAAAAAGAAATTAAATACGATGTCTGAACACCTTCTATTTAATTCTGTAAGGTTCATAAATTAGTTTTCCTGCTTACAGCAAGGTCAGGTGCTAACCTGGGGAGATCCCCTTCATTTCAGCAGTGCAATAGAGATGTAACACACATACCTGTGCAAAATGGCCCAGGACCAGCCAGCCCCATCAGTGCATCTGAGAAGCCCTGCTACTGCCCAGGCCAGAGGAAAACAAGCAAGGAGAATGAAGGTGGACACAGAGTTGGGATTTGCCATCCCAGCTGTGCAGGTAGCTGAGACACCGTCTCTGCTGCCTCTCTGCAGTCTGCTCTGTGTGGAGCACATCAGACTGGAGGTGCTGATGCCTCCTGCTCCTAAACACACCCCCAAACCTGAAGAAACAACAGAATCATAGAATCAGCTGGTTTGGAAAGGACTTCTGAGATCATCAAGTCCAACCCTTGACCCACTACCACTGTGGTTACCAGACCATGGCACTGAGTGCCACATCAATGTCTTCTTAAAAACTTCCAGGGACAGAGAATCCACCACCTCCCTGGGCAGCCCATTCCAGTGCCTGATCACCCTCTCTGTAAAGAATTTCCTCCTAATATCTAACCTAAACGTCCCCTGGCAGAGCTTAAGTCCATGCCATCTTCTTTCTGCTAGGCAGTATTTGATAAATGAAGCATTGTAGTGTAGATATTCTTCTAGTTGGCGTAAGATGTGGGAAATGCTGCATCAATTTTTTTTAATCACCATTTTTTTAACTTCAGTAGTCTTAATGAAAGATCTGAGTGAGGTCTGGCTGTGGCTTCTGAAACCTGGACACTTATATTGCTTTTTCATTGGAGTTGCTTTACCTTGAAGTGGGATGGAAGTGCTGAAATTAACAATTCTGCAGTGACTTTCATGCATGCTCGCATGGAGCCTCCTAGGGTTGGATCCAGAGATAGAAAGATGCAGTGACATCTGCATCTTGTCTTCTATCTAACTTCCAAACAGCTAGTTCCTTGCCTATTTCAAGAGACAGTCCCCAGTCCAAAGGGATCCAAAGAAGCCATTCTGCAGGGATTAGCAGACCAAGAAATTGAGCACCCTCTCAGTCTCAGCATCAATATATTGGGCACTATTGGCAGGGAGAGCAGTCTTGTAGAAACAGTTTACAGTTTGGATCCGAACCCTCTCAGGCTACAGACTTCCCAGGTCATGACTGAGTGCCATAGATATTGTGCCAATGTATAACAGGCCCTGTGCAGGAGCGTCAGCCCTTCAGGATATATTCTGAATGCAAATGACTGCAAGTGACAAGCCCTGGAACAAATGCTAAAGGTGACTCATGCAGTAAGCATTAACTCCTGAATAGAAGTTCAGGATGGGTAGTGATGAGGTTGGCAGACATGAACTGGCACAAGCATGAAATAAACACTGCGGGACTCCGTAGCCTAGAGGCAACTTTCTGAACTCCAAAGTACTTGCAGAGCTTGGAGGGTGAATTATGAGTTATGGGGACTCTGTGCCTACGTGTTGAACTCCAGCCTCTGCCTATGTCCCAGTTATAGTACTCATATACCCCAGTCAGTCCCTGAAATTGGCGAATGAGTCCTGGTTTCATAAACCAGGGATTTTCCATGTTCTATGCTATTCTTACTTTCTGTGTGTTACGTTTGATAAGTATGGTTGTTCTTTAGTGAAGTTGCTACAAATCACAAAAGGCAGTAAGCTATGTCTAAGCCTGACCATTAATGAAACCATATCATTGATTTCTGGTGGTACACAGAGTTCCTGAATGCAATTAATTTCTATGAAAAGTACAATGGATTTTGTTCTCTAATCTTATTCTGTTGTTTCATGATAGGCTAATGTGATAAAATAGATGAGATTAGTGTTAGCCCAAGGAAAAATGCTTCCGTTTCTGAGTATTTTAGGTCATTGCCACAGACAGTATATATATTTTTAATAAAAGGAAGACCTAAGATCCATTTAAAATTCTTCATCAGTTCCTGCATATAAAATAGTTGCTCAGTTAAGAATTAGCTGCTTGTTTCTGTTAGGATATCAAAGTTAATAATAAAAAGGTTCATGTTTCAGTCATACTAAACTGGAAAGCTGGAACTAACTGGAGCATAGTCAAAGGGGACAGTTCCTAGGAACTGGTTTTCATCTAATAGCAGCAACAAGACAGTGACAAAGTCTTAATAAAGATGTAGTGTAAATTCCACTTAGACAGAGTATTTATTCAGATGTCACCACTATAACTGATACTTCAGTGGATGTAAAGACTAAGCTTCAGTCTACACTGCCAAATAAAATTCTAGATCCACACAGAATAACGTTAAATGGAGGATGATTTTAATTAATGGGTTTTATTCTCCTAATCCTAATTTCTGTCACATTGTTTTGTCATATTTCAGGTTGTTTTGAATTAACCTCCTTCTTAGGTAGTTTGGCACAATAGTAGGCTGCAGAACAACCAGTCATTGGCTACAATGACAATAAAAAGCTTATGTTACCATAGTAAACTGAAGAACTTGAGTTCATTGATTGGGGAAGGATTTCACAGTGATCAACTATGAAGGAAAATCACTTCTGTGAGTTTTGCTTTTATTTTATTAACATTCTACAGATCAATGTGTCTACCCTACAGCTAATGCTGCTGTAAGATATTACACACTTCCATGCACAGGGAAACCCACACAAATCTGACTACTGCAGCAATCATAGAATCATAGAATCATAGAATCATAGAATCATAGAATCCTAGGGGTTGGAAGGGACCTCGAAAGATCATCTAGTCCAACCCCCCCTGCCAGAGCAGGGCCACCTAGAGTACATCGCGCAGGAACGTGTCCAAGCGGGTTTTGAATGTCTCCAGTGAAGGAGACTCCACAACCTCCCTGGGCAGCCTGTTCCAGGGCTCTGTCACCCTTACAGTAAAAAAATTTTTTCGAATATTCAACTTGAACCTCCTATGCTCCAATTTACACCCATTACCCCTTGTCCTATCACTGGTAATCACTGAGAAAAGCCTAACTCCATCTCCCTGACACTCGCTCCTTACATATTTGAAAACATTGATGAGGTCACCCCTCAGTCTCCTTTTCTCCAAACTAAAGAGACCCAGCTCCCTCAGCCTTTCCTCATAAGGGAGATGTTCCACTCCCTTAATCATCTTCGTAGCTCTGCGCTGGACTCTTTCAAGCACTTCCCTGTCCTTCTTGAACTGAGGGGCCCAGAACTGGACACAATACTCCAGGTGTGGCCTCACCAATGCAGAATAGAGGGGGAGGAGATGTACAGACAAGCATGTTCCTAAATCTGCAGCTTACTTCTTCATTCTTGCTATCAGCATAAAAATGGGATGCATGAAAAAAAAAAAAAAAAGAAAAAAAAAAGTGTATGCCTGGGATGATGCTTGTCACCAGTGCAAAAGATGACTTCTATCCTGTGGTCCTAATAGGTCTGCAATGCTCTGCCCCACCAGCCATACACTGACTGAAGTCTCGCTGATGGGAAAGGGCTTTTTCTGCCTCTGCGTTTGGGGATGCACACACAACACTTTGCAGGTTCTGGGGACTAGATGGAGGACTTCTTTTCAGCCAGTCAGCCAGCAGCCTCCTGGCATCATGGGTGGCATGGAAGTCTTCCTGCTACAAGGAAGACTTCAGCCTGCTTCAGCCTGTATGAGTTGATCTACCAAAAGAGTTCTCCTCTGGGAGCAGACCCTGCCTGAAAGATACTGCACAGAAAGCAATACCTCTCTGGAAATCTCCCAGAGCCTGATAAAGATGCATGAAATAATTTCCCTGTGTCTATTCCCAGTGGAGCTTTTTTTCTCCAGCATGACCCCAGGCTAACAGAGATGTCAGGGAGACTTTGCAGCAAGTGCTGCTGCCTCCCCTTTTCTCACAACAGTCACAGATAGCATGTGAAAAGGGAACAAAAGATGCATATAAAGATCAAGAATCTGCAATCCTCATTCAAATGTAGGATGGGATAATTTATTTTCTAATTCAACTATCTTCCTCAGAGCAAGCTCAGTCACACCTAAATCATTTGGACAATCGGTTGTCTAACCTATTTTTCATAACTATTCTTAATGGATATTTTATAATTTCTCTCAGTAAATGTCAGAGTTCATTCTCCTAAAATCCAATTGATGTTATATTATTATGGCTTCAATAATTCCAGCTTTCTCACCAAGCAAAAACAAGTTGTCTAATAAGGGTTAGACTTGATCTCAGAGGTCCTTTCCTACCCAGCTGATTCTGTGATAACTGTTCCCAACCTATAAACCCACACGGAGAGATTTCAGTGCAATATGAATTGCACTTGGAGAGCTCCTGTAGAGTATTCTTCCTTTCTCAAGGCATTTTGTGATAGAGTAATCGAAAATAATTCTCAGGAAAATTTCAACATTTTCTTTCCTCAGACATAACTTCAGAGATTTGAAATCTCACAAGCTTTGTTTCCTTGACCAATTTTGCAGCTAAGGTGGGCAAAAAGGTGGAAAGCAAAGAAAAGGAAAATTATACTGACTCATAATATGACCAACAAATAACTTCAAATAGAATTTAGAAAGTAACACTAGTTTTTAACTTTTCTGACAGGAAAAATGAGAGAATTCATGAAAGAGGCATAAAAAAAATATGTATGTCAAAAAGATGATCAAAGAATGGAACATAAAAAATGAAAGAAACACAGAACATTGCCCCAGCAAGAAGTGAGAAATCAAGAAAGGCAAATCAAGTTTTTTAGGGAAGAATGAACACAGTCTTCACAATGAAGAAGAGGGAGCCACTGAAAGAAGGGGTTTGTAAAACAAATTGAATTAACTTTTGTGATGGTGGTTTTCAAAAGTTTCTCTTGCTACTCACTAATGAAATACAAAATTCTTCAGAAAAAGCTTAGGAATCAAGGATGGAAAAATATAAAAATAGCACCCACATGTTTTATAAATAAAATCTCTATATTTTTATTATTACTAAAGAGTGCAACAGAGCTGAAACAAAAAGAGATGTAATGGCTCCTCTGGAAACATGTAACAGTATCACAAACTTCTCAACTCCTCATATGATGTTCTGTCTAAAAGACCAGAATGCTATTCTTATTTAATCAGTAGGCATTCACCCATGAGCTTCAACATGAGAAGGTGAGACCATAAGAGGAACACATGGAAATATAGGGTGTACCCCATGCATGTGTATTCTGTCAGGTTAGAGATTCAGTTAAATTACTATTAAATTTGAGTAAAATCCCATTGGAAACAGGGCATTGCTGTGATCTTTGCAAGCATTACGTGTAACTTTTGCCTCCTAGTTTTCTCAGGCTGATTATAGGACTCACATGTCAAACACTCAAGAGTCCTTTAATTCTCAGTGGGAGACCATTGTCTCAAAAATCAAATTATGAGCACCACACATGTTGATAGCAAATGCTGACGGAAAATGCCGGCAGTGTCTCTACTCAAAAGGAACCACTCCAAGACATTCAAGAGGGCCCACATTTGAGATTAACTTTGGCTTCTAGTGCTTATCAGTGATGAAATAAATGGCAATTTGAAAATGAAGGAGGGTGAGAAGCATAGGCAGAGGAAAGGGAGTTACAACATTACCCATATACAGCTGAAAGAAAGCAGCATCAATACCATGCAGGGCAGCATGAAGTGGGTAGGCAGGGCAAGATGTAAAACCAGATATGGAGAATTTTATATGTTATTAAAATTTGGATGCTAAAAACTTTTACTTAGTTTAATATGTCATTGAAAAAGGTGTTACTAGGTACAAGAAATAGCTACTGAAGAAAGACAGACAGAAGAAAGAAAGACAGACAGAAAGTGCTAAGAGGAAAGGAGCATTTCTCCCGTCATTCAGCTCAGGCCCAACATCTCCCTGTGCACAAAGATTTAGCCATGGAGGCCAGGTCCCCTCTGTTCTCTGTAGGCTATTTTTACATTTTCCCACTGAGGATATGGCTCATAATTTTTGCAACAATTGCCATCTGGTAATTTTTTTTTCGTTTCCAGTGATGACGTGGTCACAGCTTCTAGTGAGCCTTCAGAATACAAATTCCAGTAGTGCAGTTTCAGTTATTGCCTGTGAATTTTTTGTGTGCTCCTTATCTTTATATATACATTTAACTTTATTAGCTACAGAGGATCAGTTTGCAGGAAAAATAATGTATTAAATAAATGTTGACATTTGCATAAGGACCACTCTATTGCTTTGGAGATTATAATGTGTGGGTCCTGATAGAAGTTTTTTCTTAAAACATTTTCACATTTTTTTCCCCTTTCTCATTCCTGCAGACTCTCCAGTCTCTCTATGTTATCTAGGAGCCAGAAAAATCCTGTCAAATACATTTCTTTCCTTACTGAGGAAACCAGGCTTTCTCCTGGTTTGATTTTCTTTTTTTTTTTCATATGAGATAAATTCAGAGGAGTTCACACTGGAGCCAGAAGATAGCCAAAGTCAAGACAACTGCACAGCTGTCTGATTCCACAAAAAATGCCTTCAAGCTACTCTGATCATCACCTATTGGCAGAACTTCCATTCAAAAGTCAAAGTGGCTTGGAAAAGCACAATTGCTGGATGCTATTGAGGCCAGGATGTCTAGTACAAATAACACATCCCCTCAGCCAAAAAAGCTATTAAATTTTTAGTTTTTAAGGGATTTTCTCTATATCAGAGTTGATGGAGATGTCTTCTGCAGTTTTTATAAATCAGCTTTAAAAAGAAAAGACAGAATATCTTTACCATTATAGTGTCTACAGCATGACTTTCATTATTTTACCCAACACAGGGGTTGACTACAGAGGCACTTTGGTGCTCTCCTGCAGGTATTCTGCTCTGCCAGAACTCTGTGGCATGTGCCACATGCCAAGAGGAATGGTGAGGAGAAGATTCTCCATGTTTCTCTGACACATGTACAGGTTCACTGGTGGAATAGCCTGAGCATGCATCAAGGAATCACCAACAAGGAGTCCAGGAACAGTGCCACTGACACACAGTGGGGTCCTGGCAATTATTATCTGGTCTTATACTATAATTTTATAGTTTTCTTCTTTTATTCTCCTTTATTAAAAGTATATAAAACTAGACAAAGACATAAAATAAAAAATGAGTGAACTATTACCTGCAAAATATACTTTTTTTTGGGTAATAAATGCTGAGTCTAAACTATTGGCATGGTTCTAAAGAGCTTAGCTTGAGTCTGCACCACCATCAGTGCCACAGGTCATTAGAAACAAAAGAGATTTGCTAAAATGAATCACTTGGGATAGTCAAGAACATAGGCTTCACTAAGTATATGCATATATATATTACCCTCCTCCCATTCTCCTGTTCAGCCTTTGTTAGAATAGCTGATGCTTAGTTTGGAAAGGCTTGACTAGGTAAGATGAAGAATGAAAAATCAATATTAGAATAGCAGATACTATTTATTTCCCAGGGAGTAGCAAACATAAGGCTCTCAGAGGACATTGCCATTCTGCTGCAGACTGCTCAAGCATACTTTTTATTTTCTTTTCTAATATTTGCAAGATTAAATAATTGTTTGATATCTTTGTCTCTTGGCATATATTTGAGAAACAGATCCTCTACTGAATGAGGTCACTTCATTCTTCCACCCAAATATGTAAAATATAGAAGAATTGCAGATGTATGCCAGACAGAATAGTCATAAAACAGTATGATCTCACAAATATAAAGAACAGTGCCCTTACCTCAACAGATACAAATTTTCCTAACTCAGCAGGTGTCATTCCTTGGCTCCATTTCATATCTTTCTAGTCTCTCAGTACTCCAGCCTCTGTGCTGGGGGATGCTCTGATGGTTGCTGCTTCTCCGTGCTAGCGAGCTGATGAATGACAGACCTATGTCTAGGCAAGTACATGATATGCACAACCACACACATTTACTTGATTAAACTGACTTCTTATAAGGCTATAATTACAGACTACATTTTTTTAGACTGGATGAGTTTCACTTGCCTTTGCATGGAGGACAATTAAAGGGATACCACGTGCTCAGCCAGAGGCATCCTGAAGTGTAGCTCAGAGAGGCTGCCAGTCTCCTTGGAGTACTGGTCCCAGTGCTTGCTCCCAGGGAGGTTGCTCAAGCTGCTGAAATCTTGTCAGTCATAAGCAAGGAAGACTGGAACAGACTCAGTACCATCCAGATGAGGCTGGAATGAGAATTGGAGAAAGCCATAAAACCAGCAAACAAATATTGACTGACATCCAACTCTTCTATCTCCTCTCAGCAATTCTCAACAGTAATATTAAAGATATTTTCTTTATATTGGATGTATTATATGGGCCTCATATTTTCATTTTAAGTACTTATGAGACAAACATTTCCTTGTGTTATCTCCTAAGTAAAATACTTGACTACCTGGCTTAACTTAGCATCGGTCACAGCATTTAGTCATATATCTCTCTCCTTCTGGGCTAACTGCTTGTGATGTCAGCTAAATTAAAAGCTGTGGCTGGCAAAAAAAAGTGTAAGTATGCTCACAGACATTACAATGTTAAAATCAGAAGTCAGTGCTGTAAAAGAAATACATGTGCTAAGCTCTACCATTTTGACATTGCTCTCAGAAGTGGTGCAGACCAAAATAACTTCTCACAGGTTATGCTCATTTTGTGCTCTATTACATTTTCTTCTCCACTCTGATTTGTTTTAATAATTATGCTCTGTTTTGACATTTTGAATCATGTCCATGACATTCAGCATATTATTTGATCTGCGTTACAAGCTGTCACTGAAAATGTTCTGTGAGCTAAAGTTAGATTTGAGGTGACAACCAATTGAGATCTTTTTTAACCTATAAACTTCAGTTTTATGAAAACCTCATTTCTCACTGCATAAAGCTCTTGACAACAGATTGCTGCCATGAATGTATGGCAAATATTTGATTTTTGTCTTGGTCTGTAATGGCTGTATTTAAAAAGTGTTAGTTGGAGCCAGCTTTTACTTTCCACTAAATATCCAAGACCACCACTGGGTTTTGCTATCAGTTTTCAATTTGGAAATGTAAAGTGCAGAAGTGTTTACCCATCATTTTGGTATGTAAGGAACACTTAAATGCTTTCTTTGGGCTTTAGCATTAACAGTGTATAAACTTTTCCTCTTAAGACACAAGGCTTGATCAAAGGCTTGTTCAAATGGATTGAAAGACCTCCAGGGGTTTTTTTTTGGATTAGTGGGATAACATTTGTGTGCTCTGAGGCAGCTATCATTTGATCCTGAATTTGACAATCAAGATTTTTCCTTTATACTTTCCTCTAAATAGCACATACAGTTGCCATGAGATAGTCTGTCCACTTTTACTGCTTCTTTTGGGTGTCTTGGGGGGATCTGTTGTCCATACTGCATGGTGCGGGTGTTCTACAGATAGAGACCTTGCAGGCCACCAGCACGAGTTGTGTTCCATGCCCTGCACCACTCCTATGTCAGATACCTTCTTGAAAGATCTGTTTAAATTTGCAATGGTGAGGCTTAATATAGCAAGAATATGGATACAAAGGAGATTTAACAGCTGTAAATTTTACATTTTCAGTTTTTCAGTTTGATTACTCCTATGCTATTTTTATAATTCTCACTGTTTCTGCTAACCCTATGCTTCTCTGGAAGTGTTGTACCTCATTTAAAATAACCTTTTCAATAACAAAATGATTCACCCGAGATTTCCTTGAATTGTTTTATAAAGTTTAATAATTTACTTTTATTGTCTAGCAGACAAACTGGGCTCTATTTTCTATGTAATTTTTCCACATAATTGCTTTCTGTGACTGAAGCCTATTCCACCTCAATTTTCCTATCTCTAGTCCAAGGCCTTTCCCAGTACAGCTCTCTTTTCTTCAGACCAACTGATCTGACTATCCAAATCTTTTATCACATTTGCCATTCTTCTGTCAACCTATTATTCATCAAAATACCTGTCATTTAATAAAAGCAAACACTAGGTTTTGGGCAGCTCATAATGAAAGAGCTGATTAGAGAATATGGCAACATCAGACAAGAAACTTCTTTCAATGTTTTCAAGTTTGAAGAAGAAAAATCTGTAGTGAATCCAAAGGAAACCAAGACCAACTACAATGCTAGAAAGAAGAGGTTGCTTGATTTGCAAAGGACTTTGGAGGCAAGTAAGTGGCCTGTTTTGATATGTCTGCCTCAGATGAAAACTTTCCTAGGTAATTTCCTGAAGCTTCGACTATTTTTGTCAGGATTTTAACTATTTTTCCACATAATATAGTTTAGTTTTAAAATATGAACAACAGCAACAGAACCAGACTACCTATAGTGGTAATTTTCAGGTTATTTCTGTGAGATACCTAGAACTCTAATTCAGATAAAAGTTATTAGAAGAAAAAATATGACAGCTTGCAATGAAATTCCTTTTCATGGAGATTTCTCCCAAAACACCACCTTTGCTCTCATTTCCCAATTTGCAAGGGACTGAAGATGCTAGAAAAAGGGCCATCATGGCCTGTCTTGTTGCTTTGCTGCAGACAAGATGAAACACAGCTGTTCAAGAAACACATTTGCCTTAAGAATTCAAAGTACCAGATTTTGGCAGCCAGAGCTCAACAGCTGGCTGCAGCTGGCATGAGGGAGCAAGAGGGCTGCAGAGGGGACAGTTCTCCCTCCTCCTTTCCCCAGTTCCTGCCACAAGCAGCAGAAGCAGCTCCACAGTCTGTGGCAGAAGGGCATATTCAGAGGCTGCTTTATTGAGGCTTTGACTGTCAGAGGGATGGTCATGCATCCCTAGATCCAGCTACTGCTGATGCTGAGCCAAGCTGTGCTATCTTAGGATTTTGTCTGCAGGTTTCTGCAATGAGGTGAAGATCATAATTTATCAATCCTGCTGAGATTTTTCTTTTCAGTGTCCAGATGCCTGCATCTGTTTTGTTTGAGGTTTTTTTGGTAATCTGTTCTTCATAGGGTGAGATGAATTCTTAGGGGATATGTTTGTGGTGCAAATTGCTCTCCTAATGAAGACATACAATCTCACACTGATTTGGTGAAAAAAAGATCTTGCATTAACAAAAGATTGAGGCTTTAATTTCATGACAGTTAAATTACAAATCCAAAGTATCAGAGGGGCAGGGGAAAAAAGACAGAGGGAAGGTTCATGAGAGAGGTTCATGAAGAGGCCATGGAGCATCACACTGCCTTGTGAAACTAACTCATGAAATACAAACAGCATATTTAGACAAGCAGTGGCACACTTCTGGACTTTCCTAAATGGTACAAAATTTGCTCTCTGTTCAACAGACAATCTCCCAGAAAGAAATAAAGCCAGGTTTCTCATAAGCAATGCCTATTTGAAGTGGAATGGGTGGGTGGCAAAGGAGACCATGGCTGTCAGCAGTGGGACAGCTGGAACTGAAGGTGGCTTCTGGGTTCATTTAAGCTCTGATTGCCTTCAGTCCCCCCCTCCTCCATGTAAGATGCTGCCACCCATGGCCTTTGACTCTAAATATAAGAATAGATGCAAGCATAGTGTGAAACATCTGTCATAAGAAGAGTTTGTTTGAAAAAAAGCAAAACCATTTTGTCCCAATACTTGCATAAACATGGGACATGGATTTTGCCATTGCAAAATTAACTGGTATATGAAAAGGAAAAAATAAATGAGTAACTATGCATCAAAGTTATACCCAAAAGATTATCATGGAAACTGAGTTTATTTTAGAAACAGAATTTGCTTCTGATCTTTTGGAGTTATTATTAGGTCTAGCCACAGAAAGAAAATGCAGTTCAGAATTATATATTTGGGTACCTATGAATCTATACAGTCAATAGCTGCAAACTTGAATCACTTCTCTTAGTAACCCAAACTTAATAAAGTAATTAATTATTCAATTTATTTATGAGAATGGGATGCAAGCTGGCTGTTGCTAGTATATTTGGAAGGAGAGGTCGTAAATGAGAAGTATTCCAGGTTAGGTTCATATCTAAATGTAAAGCACTATATTAGTTTTTACTTTTTGGTTGATTTCTTTTATCGTGGGAGGGTTACTCTTGTGATGAATGACAAAGGTAACTTTTTCTGTAATCAAGAGAAATATGATTGTTCTCATTAAGGTATCAATCATTCAGAAGAAATCACAAAATCAGGTCCTATTCTTTCAAACCCTCTACCTTAATTACACACCATCTACAACATCTTATCTTAAAGGAATTGTATTGGCATTTAATTAGCAGAACATATGACACAGCTCTTTTTGGTGCAGAGAACTGATTCATAACAGCTTTTCTTTTTTTTTTCACTTGCTAAAGAGCTTTATTTTTAGTTCAATAATCATTTTTGTAATTGGCAACATCAATAATATCCACAGGTTTTCTCCTCAGTATATCCAGTTGCCCCCCACAAAGGGAACAAGTATCATTATGAGAGCAAGTTTCCAAGAGAAAATATTGCTAAGAGCACTAGGGGCCAAATTAAAAATAAATTAAGCATCCCTGTTTTAACACATTATGGGGATTATGTTACATTGGTTAGGTTTTTCAGAAGTCCATATGTATGGTAGACACAGCAGTTCCTGTGACTCTAGAAAGCAAAATTAATTAAATCATAGAAAATCTAAACATTTTTTTGTTTGTTTGTTTGCTTGTCTTTCGCATCATTATGCAACTTCAGCAGCATTCACAGTTGGCTGATGGAGAAGTACTGATTATCCTAGGTTATTTGGGGTAATTTTCACTTCTAGTGAAACACCCCCTGATGAATCATCCATCTGTCTCTCACTTTTTTTCAGGACAGGGTTTCCCTGAGCTTTTTTTAGTTTGTCTCTTTGGTCACCTGTAATCCAGTCTCCCTGGGAAGGCCTGTAACTTTTTTTCAAATCTGATTCCAGCTGGCTTCACGTGTTGGCTTCCACTTCTTTCCAGCTTCTATTGGAAAAGACAGAGCACAATTGATCCCTAACTTTCCTTCCCATGGGACATCATTTTTCAGATTTCCCAGATTTGTCCTCCTCAAATTTGTCTTCCTTTTCTTCCCAAATGAATCAATCATTACCCACGGGGAGAATTTTTTAGAATCATAGAATCATAGAACTGGCTGGGTTGGAAGGGACCTCAGAGATCATCGAATCCAACCCTTGAACCACTGTTGCAGTTGCTAGACCATGGCACTGAGTGCCACATCCAGTCTCTTTAAATATCTCCAGGGACAGAGAATCCACTACTTCCCTGGGCAGCCCATTCCAATGCCTGATCACTCTCTCCGTAAAGAAATTCTTTCTAATGTCCAACCTAAACTTCCCCTGGCACAACTTAAGACCATTTTGTTCCTCTGATCATGCCTGAAGCCTTTCTCCAAAGCTTGTCAAGTTCTTCTGTATCTTTTCAGAGATGAGGTAACCAGAGTTGACTACTTTATCCATGCTGTGAGAGAACTACTGATTTATCCCATGGGAGAATGACATTTTCTTTTTTGTCCTCTAATTCCTTCCCAATATTTCCTGATACTTAAATAACTGATACTTAAATAACTTTTCAGACTGCTATTGAGCACCAATCCAATGTTGTCATGGATCAGTAACCAAGACTTTAATCTCAGAGGCCTTTTGATCCCTCATGATGTTATGGACAATCCTAACTGTTTCTGGATATCTGCTAACCCTTTCCTTTCTGGCATATATCTCCTGATCCCTGCTGCTTTTGGAGCAAGAGAGATGGAGATTTTGCAGTCATGTGAATATGAGTGGAAGTTTTTTGTATGGAATGGACTGTTCTGCCAGCAAATTGTTTCTTCATGCTAATACAGAGAACTAAATTCCATATTTTTCTTGATGTTCGTTGTAATTTTACCTTTTTTTTTTTTTTAATCAGCTATAAACCCAGCTATAATTATGCAACTTCTATTCTCATTCCACTTTTACTTGCAATTTAAGGAAATGCTGAAGGAAGTAAGAACATTCTATCATTTGTCTTGTATTACTCAGCCATCAGGACACAAAGATCTAACTTCCTTAAAAAAGGACAGTTTTACCTCTAAGATGAAAAAGTTAAATTCTCAGGAATACACCTAGAACGGAAGAAGTGGAAGTATCTATACTGACAAGAGTAGAAAGGGAAGGAACTGCTGTGCGTGACAGTCAATTTTAGTTTCATCCTCCAAGCTGCTTTAAGGCACCCCTATCTTTCCTCTCTTGAGAAGTTTCATAGTGGTTAATGCAGGTGAACCCCCAACGTTCCTCATTTGAAATCAATAATATATTGAAGCTGATTCGGTGATGGCATTTCTAGGCCATATTTTCTGTAAATTTTCTTTGTAACATTTCATGTGAATAGTTGCCTTTTAGAAAGGTGCAATGATCATTTAGATTCCATAAAGAATTAATGGAAGAATAACACCATTCAACTTAAAAATGTCTTTTAAACTCATTTGCCATCACGATTCTCAGAAAAAGAAGTGTAGCAGCATCACTAATGTATGTGGATGGTGTTTTCTAAACAAAATGTAATAGCAATGAAAGTAATTTATTCCATGCTAATTACTAAGTATCTTTAGCTCAAATCTTCTCAGGTAAGCTAACTGGTAAAATAGTTAAACACAAAGAAAGACACACAATGTTTTTAACATAACCTACCAGCTCTGGCTACTTCAGATGTCCACTTTCAGCTGAAATTTAAAGCAGACTGCAATTGTTTTTGTTTCTGTGATGAGATCTCCCATCCAGGATAGGTATATCCTACTGGATCTCTTCATGCCAACAAATTACAGCTATTTGTCAAAAAAAAAAAAAATCAAGCTCCAAGAAGCTTTAGAGGTCAGCTGGAGTGCCCTGAAATGGAACTCCTTCTTTCAAATGAAGCTCAGAACATTGTTGTGGGCAAACTGGGTCATTTAATAGCAAAGTTCTCATGTAGTCTAATCCTTCCAGCCTGTTTGAAGCTCTGTGAAGAGATGAACAGCTAAGCATACCAGGTTTGGTATTGTCACCGGCAATGGAATCCTATATTTTCATTGTATGGAATATAAAAAGTGTATTTTTTCAGATTACTCAGAATTTAGCAATGGTTCATACAGAGGAACAGCACATCTAAGAAGTCAGGAGAAATTCCAACAAGAAGGAAAACCTGTGGAACACTTTTTCTCTTATGATATCCCTTGCTATCAAAACTATCTGACTCTGTGGATGCAGAAGTTTCAAAATTAACAAAATGTATGGTTTAGACCAATTTCTATGAGTGAGGTAATTAATAACTTAAATAAAAATTTTGCTGAATTCATTAGAATTTTTAAATTTAGTCTATTCAGAAACAAACATCTGGTTATCTCAGTGACTTAATTATCTCTGCAAGGTGACAGAAACAAGCCAGATTTCTCAACACAACATGCTGGTTTTCTGCAGCCAGATGCTGACACGCTTCTCCAAAGTGCCCAAGACAACAATCAGTACATTTTCACAGCACCTAAGAAACCACTGTGTTGTCTATTTTGACACTGAAACCCCTCTACTTAAATTAAAGGAGTTCTGTGTATTTTATATTTCAGTTCTGTTTCTCAAGGCAGCCCCACTTGTTGTTACAGACTCTTGGAGTATGTTTGCTAGCTGTGCAACACCAAGTTGTGCTTAAATTTCCTCCCTTAAAACACATACAAAACTAAGAGCTAAAATTATATATTGCATCGGATTAGCAAACCATTCACTTATTATGCTATTTCTTTTCCTTTACAGTACAGCCCCACCAGTTCAGGCACTGGAGGCAGCAGAGGAACCTGCACACGGGTGCTCATCTTGCATTTACAGAGTCACCGGACCCACTGGTAGAGCCCAGTGGAAGAAACCCCTCAGTTTTTTACACAGCAGCTTGTATATCACATAAAATCATGTTTTTTCCCCATTGCAGCTATATCATTATAAAACAGAATGGCAACTTTTCCTTGCAGTGAGGCTCCTTATCTGACCATGTCACAGCCAATGTCACCTTCTAGCAAGATAACTGTCTCCAACAACAAGATTTAGGGGAAAAAAAACCCACTTTCAAGCACATTTCAGAATTAATGTGAGGCAAAAATGTCTCCTTCCACATGGGTTTTCATCGTGATGTGCTGATTAGTGTGAGCATGGCTTTCTTTTAAGCTGGAAGCTTGAGTTTCTCTTATTCACAGTATTTGCATTAAATAGATATGTCCAACAGGAGATAAAAAGGGGCAAAAAAAGCCAGTTTAAGACAATTTCAAAATGTGGAACAAAGACTTGACAGATCCATTTGAAGGACAAGGAACGGAAAGGCAATTTCATAGATAAATTTCTTAATGTATTTCATTTTTGAAACAGTTTTGAAGGAAATATCATTGTCTGTAATTTATAACATTTCATTATGAAATATTTCTAAGTGCCTAATGAATATCTGCCATGCTTAAATATCCTCAGTGTCACTCCACAGTCCTCCCACACATACCATTTCAATTGAAGACAATAGCTTAGCAAAATTCCTATCAGCTTCAGTAGGAAAGCAGCTTGCAGAAGAATACAGGATTCTGCTGCTGGAGTATAAGTATGGCAGAGAGCCAGCTGTTCTCTGTCATATTCCTGGACAATGCAAGGAGTCTGTAAGGAAAAATTCTCATTATTTGCTCCAAGTCCATTACAAAAGCGAATAAAGTAAATGGTAGAGATTATTTTATGCAATGGTTTTGGTTTTTTCCTCAGACACACTGATGAATTTTGGTACAGGAGTCCAGTTTCTAACTCTTTCCCCCATTTTGTAAAAGGGCCTCATATTTTGGTGAGATTCAGGATTTTTCTGTTTGGACTCCTGTTATAAACACACCTTGCAGAGGTGGGCCAACATGCAAAATGTTGCAGGGAAAATGCAATTTTTAGGCATCATTAGAGCTGGTAAAGGAAACAAGGATGAGGGGAAAAAAAGAGGTGGAGAAATACAAGTAAAAGTGAAGCTGTTTTTTTCTAAAGTGGGGTTCAGAGAAATTCAGTGTTGTGACTGAAATTTTTTTTTGTTTTGTTTCTTCATCAGCAAAGATAGAGGAGATAAAGCACATTTGCCTTGTATTTGAACATTCAAAAAATGTACAGCGATGCATGGTGAGGAAACGTGTGATATTCAGATAAAAGAAGATAAAAGAGAAGCCAGGTTTCAAATCCCTTTGCCTACTTTTGCATAGTTACAGATTATCTGGATTCAATAGTTATACCTGCTGGTTTGGTTTCTATTCCTTTCCAACAAAGATGCACTAAAAACCAAAGACCTTAAACACTGATGTAATTGTAGCAATATGAGACACACATGATCAAAGATAACTGTGAGTGTGTCTTATGCTAATAATTGCAGTCTAACCAAGGATTTAGAATAATACAAAGCACAAATAAATAATTTGATTTAAACAAGTCTCGGATATAATGTAGAAATCACAGTACATGAATGTTATCTCCAGTTAGAGGGAAAACATCTCCATGAACTGGGGGACAAATGCTAAATTTTCCAGTTGCCTAAAATGCAGGTTCCTCATAGCATTTTAATCTCAAAGCTGAAATCAATAGTGCCCAATGTCTTCAGTGACAGATACTCTAGTTACATTAGTAGCTACAAAAAGTGGCAAAGAACGAATATTTGAACAGTTTTAGCCCCATCCTAAAGCAATAGCAAGATTGTCTTGGGCACTGTGAAAAAGATGTATACCTGTCAACTAGACTTCCAAGGTTTTAACCGTAAAAGTACATTAAAAACAGAATTCTGGAAATAGGAGATACCTGAGGAGTAAAACAGTAACTACAGGATACTGTAATTTCCACTCCTGAAAATCCTTATCCTACTGAACATTGCCCAAGATTATGAGACATGAAAACATATACAGATTTAATTTCTCTTTAGAAATGTTGTTTCTCTTACCATTAGATGTATAACATTACTTAGAAAAACCCAACCAAACAAAAAAATATCCCAAATCAACAAGGAATACCAACGAGAGGTTTGATGCCTAATGAAGAAGTATTTGCACCATGGTGGATGGAGATGACCAAATTGCAAATGAAGCCTTAAGAAGATTTCCAAGACAAAAAAACAGAAAACGGAATTCTTGGCTACTCTGTTTTGCAAAGAATGGGCAGGTTCTTGGTCAAAATATAGAGTCAGAACAATGGGTTCAGCAATTGACTAACATCATAAAAGATACTTCTTTCTCTGTCTTTTAAAACTATTTCATTTAGCATCTTTCTAACTTCATGCTGTGCATATAGATTCCTGCTCACATGTTTCATACCCATCTTGTTTAATAAACCTCTGATTTATTCTCTCTGAGAGAGAATCTTTCTAGGATGAAGATATTAAATCTCAGCATCCACAGAAGAAATTCCTTTCCTCTAATGACCATTATAACCTTCTCAATGTTTTTTCTCCATCTTCTCACAAGTTGAATTAACTAGAATTATATACAACAGTCAAGATGGGAGAAATAAATGTGATTTCTATACTGGCATAGAGGCATTCTTTATTTCTGCCTCTCTTCAGTCTTTAAACATACGGTGTTTATGCTTTTGGCTACAGCTGAGTGATGAGTTGCTGCTTTTAGAAACTTCTACAATGAGGACAAGATCTCTTTTCTGAATGGTAATAGCTAACCAAGTTTGTAGTCACAAATGCATAAGTTATCCCTCTATCTGCATCACTTTATGCTTAATTTGACATTTTTTTCTTACCCAGGCATTCAGTACTGAGTGTCTTTTCTTAGGCAGTTTACAATAAATTATAGTATATTTTTTCCACAGGCAAAAACGTCATCATGTCTCCCTTTAATCAGTCCTTCTTCAAAAGCATCTGCAACACAGGTTGCAGCATATACCCACAGTAAACTCTTGAAGTTTTTATAGTATTCTTCTATGTCCCTGTAAAAATCTCTTTTTTTATATTGTTATTCTTATGGATTCATCTAGCTTTGCTAGGATGAAAGAAAGTCCGACAGTGATCTTCACTTCCTTGGATTAGTGGCTGTTCTAAAATATTGGCATACTTGGCCCCTTCCATTCTTTTCATACTGAAGCTTCTGATACCCTGAAACAAGTGGAAGCATTGTGAGACAGTTCTGAGAATGATCAGTATCAGGATGTTAAGTTTTTAATTTTTGTCTGTCAGTTGGATGCTCTATAGAGAATTATATAAGATATAATTAACACAATTACCTATAGCATTTGCTGAGAGTTGAATTTAGCATTAACCTTTACATGGCTGTCAATTAGCTAGAAAAAGAAAGTATTTATAAAGTTAATGTCTTTTCTACAGTAATCCTGTCTGGAGATTGCTCCATAACTTCTGGTGGCCTTTACAAAGAAGGCCTGTTCCCACCTCTTGTTTGAACAGCCTCAGTGGAGGAAGGGTGACTGACTATAGTTTCTGATGATAATGCCACATGCTGATGCCTGTTGAGGATGGATTTGGACTACAGCAGAGTGGGTGTAATCTTGTAGTTTATCTTGTATTTCTTGAAATTTTTAGGAGACAGTTTCTATCATCATTAACAAAGGAGGAAGGCAGCCTGAATCGTAAGCATGGGAGGCTTTTTGTTTGTGGTCTACTCACTATTTTTGTATGATCACACAGTGATGTGAATGCCTTCAATGTATAAAACTGTTTTGAAGTTTACACAAAGGCAGCTCATACATTTGATTTCCCACGTAAATCAGATGTAAATTAAATGCAAACAAGAAGTCACTGTAGAAAGTCACAGCCCAAATATGCAAGATGAAGCTTCATGCTCAGTGATCACCAAATGTTAGAAAGTTTCCAATTTTTCTTTTTTTAATTTTTGTTTTTTTCATCGAAGATACTGCCAGATAACCATTGCTTTGAGGGGCTGTCAGCTTTAAAGAGTAATGTGTCCTTCTAATGAGAGCTCTCCTGCTGTTTCATTGCTTTTGACTATTAAAGACAGTTTGTGTAATTACCACAGTGCTTGGCAAAGTGATGGCCTCAGCTTTTGTTTATGATCAAGTAAACCTGTGACTGCCTAAGCATGGAAGAGAAATATCTATCAGGAATTTTGCTTTTGCTGAGTGCATAGTTCTAATGGATATTTTTGTCTGGCTTTTGTTTTTAAAGTCTGGTTTTTACAATAGCTGTTTTTCATGGTGTCAGCAGTACATTGTAAACTTAAGGTCTTCTTCAAAGGTCATTTTTTTCTTAGCTGATGTTTGCTGCTGCCAGTGAAATGTCCTATTGTTGCAAACTAATTTCTAATAATATTTAGAAGCTAGTCACCAACACACCAGTTGGGTTTCTACCCAAAGAGATAATTTTCATTACTTTTGGGTAATCTCTATTTTGAGCTTAAGCAGTTCTGTGCAGATAGAACTTTTCCTGGTTACACATTTATCTGTCAGGGTGGAAGTTCCTCCAGCTTCCAAGCACAGGATGGCAAAACCTGACTTCTCTGTTTTAACTCCCTATTAATTTTCTCACCTTCCCTTACCCCTTTTCATCCATCACCATGATATCTGTCCCTGTCTTTCCTTGAGTCTGTCAGCTCTACAATCTCATCTCTGGCTCTTTCAAATTTTCAAATAGTTTTCCAGGACATATAAAAGACAAAAATTTGGCTCCTAACATGGGTTGCAGCACATCCAGCAGCACTTGCAACGTGGGCACCATCTTCTGTCAGGAAGAAACACACTTAGATGATGATGCTAATTTCCATTCAGTACGGGTAGGTTTAAATCATTGATGAAGCATAATTTCTGCCAGTAATAAACTCTCAGGTCATCTTACTTCATTATTCCTGATAACATATTGTGATAGCAGCAATTTAAAAATCTCTTCTGTTGCCCAGAGCCTGAGAGATGCAACAGGACGTCTGGCTCTTGTCTCAGAAAACAGGAGGAATTTTCTTTGTCTCAGGAGGCCGCATCTCTGCTGAGTGTCCCAAGGATCTTCACTTGCTGGCCTTCAGTTCACGTTGCTGAGCAGCACAAGAGGACAGGGACTGTATTCCTTCTGAACCAGAAGCACCTGCAAGGTGTGTTCCTCCACAGCTGCTCCTTCCACAGGGCAGACCCAAGCCTGAACTACCACCCTCTGATGGGCAGGTGTGCTGCACCCCAAGTCCTCAGTACCAGCTCCTGTGCTCTGTAAATATGCTTCTATTTGACTTAAAAGCATAGACATAACCTTAATTCTAGAAATACAGAGGAAGTAAATAAAGACACTTCTCTTCAGATGCCCGTGCCTTTGTTGTGTCAAAGTCATTTCCACTCTGAAAACTTCTCCCTGTTCAAATGGCTGGGATTCACTATTAGAATTTTTTTTTAAATAGGACCTTTAATGGGACTCAAAGACACATTTAAAGAAGCACTGACTGAAGAAAAGAAGAAAAAACCAAACCAAAACAAAGAAAACAACTAAACAAATAAACAAAAAAAAAAAAGATAAAAAAACCAGCTCTCAATTCTGAAAAAATAATTCTAGCAAGAAAAACCTTGTGCAAGGGAAAGAGAAAAACAATATTTTAGTTCCATTCTGAAAGAAGAGCTGCACCAGAAGAGGGAATGAAACCACAAATGAAATCAGTTCCAGGGCACTTGACCTTTACCAGGTATTATCGACCAAGATGCGAAAGAACCTGGATAAATGCTAGGTCTGGTTCTTTCATTTTCTGTACTGGTAGTGGTTGTAAGTCAGTAAAATCATACACACACACACACACACACACCCTGGAGAGAGTTTATTCCTTACATGGCTTTCCCATGCCTCTTCTAACCAGGCAGTCAATAATATTTACACTGGGTGGCTCCTCAGGGAGACTCCTGCAAATCTTTTCTACAAGAAACTCTCCAGGGGTGCCTGAACTAAGGCACTGGAAACAAAGGTTTTGTGACTGCATCCTCCTCAGCTTCCAGCAGAAACCTTTTAGATAGGTACAGCTGATTCTTAAACAGCAAATATTAGGGGAGTACAGAACACCTGCCATCCGAGCCAGCAGGGAGGGAAGGGATTTGCTGTGATGCTCTGAGTGCAGAAGTAGCATCCCGATGGGCATGCTCTGTGTTGAAAACCTACTAACATCTACAACAACCAAAATGGCTCTGGGATTTCTTCTCACTTGATGTCTTCCTTTCTGAGGGTCACTGGGCTTTGTTATCACAAGCCACCTAGCCATTTTTTACAGCATCGTTTTCAAGGGCGGTTGTGCTATTTTTTAGTGCCACCAAGTGGCAAAATTTAATAGCAGTATTTCCTACAGTGAACCAACGAAGAAACCAGAGTAGACATCTCCAGTGCCAGCAGGAACGCTAAAAAGCCCTCAAACAGCTTAAGGCACCAAGATTTTGCAAATTAAAATAAGAAAGAGTGGTATTTGTTTCAAATGATAAATGATCCAAGTATATGACGAGCTCACAGAAGAGCAAAACTACATGTGTGCAAATCCATAGGTGTATATTCAGTGTAACATCAAGTGCATGCTAAAAACTACTGAAAGGATAAAGAGGACTTAAGCATATATTTAATTTTAAGACCATCTGCTTGCAATGTCTTGCTCAATTGCTGTGGCTTGCTGAACTGGAACCAATGGTACTGGTAAGCAACTCAGAGAATCAGTGAGTGGAAGCTAAAATTTCTAACAGGCTGATGATACTTTCTGCCATAATTCAATGGGAGAAAAAAAAATAATATCTTCATGGTACAAAGTAATTATAAAATAGGGCACCTTAAGCCATATTAAACCATGGCTGTAGTTTCATAAAGCACTGAATTCTTTTCTTTTAAATGCATATGAACTTTACCAGACCACCCTGGGAGATGCTGAGAAAACAAAAGCACAAAGCATTCATCTGAAAACAATTTTTTTTCCCCAGCTTCTATAGATTTCTTTTAAATTTGCCTGTAAATAAACAGACAATGGTTTAGACACTAGTGCTACATGCGATATTTTCTGGGCTGATTTCCCTTCTGTTTTCCTTTAGATCTATGGAGAAATAAACACAGATACATGCTGAAACATCAATGCATATTTCGAGTATTCCCCACATGGAATTATCTACAGTAGCTTGAATTTTTTTTTTTTTTTAAATAAAATTGGTAGTGTTCCAGTTCAAATGCTCTAAATCTATCAAGTTAACTGAAAATATTGTTGGTATCAGCTAGTACAAATATTGCAGTGAAGTCTTTCTCCACTAGAAGTGCCTAAGTAAGTTTGGGAACAGAAGAGTCTTCTGTATGATCTGTTTTGAGAAAGAAAGAGCAATGCAGTCAGGCCATCTGTAGATGCAGTAAGGGCTGGGAATGTAGTAGCAAACAGGTAGCCTCTTCCCAGTGGAAAGAAATCTTTTGCTCATTTCAAGAATCATCTGGGTAACACAGTTTTCTCTCAAAGCCATTCATTATGTTAAACACACTTGGTCTGACTGTTTATTCAGAGAGCTTGGGAGAAGCTCACTTTTTATAAATAATGGTGCAAAATGAAAGCTAAAAATAGGTTAACTAAATTCCTGTTTACTAACACGACAATAAAACATATCCCCATATAGAAACAGCACATAAGCACTATTTAAGGATAGGTCACTGCGCTGAAAACAGCCCGAGTGTCCTGATTTGGGCTAATCTCTAGGTGATTTTTCTCCTCCTGTTCCTAGAAGGCTACACAAGATATCATCACAATGGATACTTCAGCCCCACTGCCAAGCTTAGGCATCAGTAATGACAAATTCTTGTGCTAGATACAGCCATTAAACCAGCTCATTGTATGTGAAGAGCTGAGGCCTCTGAAACTGCAGGTCTCCATCAATGCCACCATTTTTATGAGGCTAAGATTAATGAGTGTTTAGCTACTCACTATTCAAAGATTAAACTATAGTTATTACGCTAAAGAATATTATGTTTGGGAGAAAAAATATATTCAAGTTTAAATAAGGACAACATTAGGAACAGTTCATTATCTTTGCTAGGAATTCAGTCAAGAACTGCAAAATTAACACTGTGTTAACATACTTAGTATAGCATTAGATCTTCTATTTTTCAGTAAATTGATGGCAGAAACATCAATTCTACCAATAGATGGTAGAAGCCTTCCCAGCTTTGCATCCACAATAGTGAGACACAACATATGGAAAATGTGCCTTCTTTTGCCTCATACCTCGGTTACTTGAGTGCTGACACAAGAAAGCAACCAACTCCCCCTCTAGAGATCAGAAGGGCTAAAGAGGAGCTGAAATAAGATGAGAAAGAAACTGTGAAAGCCTCCATAACATACAAGGAACTAATCTAATTCATATTTTCTATTAATAGTATTTTCTATTTCCATTCTAGACTGGAAGATACATTGTAGTTACATAGCAGCCTTATGCATTTCCCTAACGGGTATCTTCCTACTTTCTTCTTTTTGCATCCATCATACACTTCCATAAACTGTGCAAATTTATCCTCAGGTAGTTTTTTTACTGAAGTTCAATCTATCCCTGTTAACCTAACTGTTCCTTCCAATTAGTCCTTCCTACTGAATCCCATGCCCTATGTGCTACTGCAGGCACATTCAATTAAGACGAATAAAAAAGTGCAGTAGACAAGCTTGACATAAATGTAAACAAATGAGTGTCTTTTCTTCATGAACAAAGATATCACAGTTCAGCTTTCAATTTATCTTTTAGTTCAAGCATATTTAAATGCAGATAAACTTGCACCAGTAAAATGTCTGCCATAAGCAGAAGAAAGGTGACATTAACAAAAAGTAAAAATGTCTCTGATCATCATGTATGTTTATTTGCATCACTGTGACAATAAAATAAAGACCAATTTCTATGTCCTCCAATGACAGTGGATTTTTTTATACTGGCAACACTATAAAAAAAGACAACCAATTTGATAATAAGCATGGTTTGCATTTTTGTTCAAAGAAAAAGTTATAGTGAGCTTGGTCTTCTGCAAGATCAGGGAGGTTTAGCCTTCCCTCCCTCCCACTCTGAGAGCACCGTGCACCATCAGTCCAGCCCTGTGTAAAACAGTAAAACCAGTTTTGCACATAAAAGTGCATTAGGATAGATTCTTCTTAGCCATCTACCATGAGAACCTTCACCATTTATTTCTTTCCTTGCCAGTCTCTCAGTCTGTTCCATAGTATCAACTAATCTCTCTCTCAGGCAGCCCAAGAAACAACCTATTCATGGCGAACCTACAGCAATTTGAGAAAAAAAAATAGCCCTCAAATAGTATTTAAACCATCAGCACCTCTACTGCCAGTCAGGGAGAGGGCTTCTTCAAGTACCAGCTTATCTAGTCTCTTGCTTGGTGAAGTGATACGGCTGGGGAACACCCATGTTCCCCCCACCCCCAAACATTTCTCTTACAAAAGAGAAATGGCTAAATTGGGATGGCTAAAACACAAGAGACTATATGAAGCACACAGAAATTTATTTAAAAACCCCCACAACTTCATTATACAGTAGATTATCTCTAATTTACCTTAAGACTGCAATGATTTGTCTCTTCATAAAGCATGGATTTGCAGAGCTGAAGTACTTCTTCCCAGTGTGAAACATTTGCTTCACATCAGAATCCTTGGCTGACTAGCACAGAGATCAGCAACAGTAATTATAACATTTCTGAGAGGGCTAATTATGGTCCCTTTTAATTAGGATCTAGTCAGTGAGACATGCTCATGGGTCTTCCTCAAGGAAAAGACACGTAACATGAAATATTATTCCAATGATAGTAACAGACAACTATTAGACTGTTAGAAGGGTGGTTGTATAGACCTCAGCAGAGAAAACTCTGTTTTTACCTTGAGATCATCAGAAGCATTCAGTTTACTAGAAGCTGGCCTTGTACATTTGCTCTTCACCATATGTGAACAAGGCAGTAAAATACTGGCTTTACACAAGCAAGAAAGAACATCCAACTTTCTTTACATGTTACTGTACCACAACCTAATGTACCAAAACACGGAAAAAATTGAAGACACACAAAAGAAGCATTATGAGTCTTGTAAACACAGCAGCCAAAATCAAAAAGTTGAAAACATCCCAAAAATAAAGGCATTTTAATGGTTTCAGAGCAAACTGTATGTGATTTAAATCAAGCATTGACCTGATTTCTGTAAACACATCACTTATGCTCTTTGCCATATGCTTACTTAGCTAATTATATAAAAATCTACTTATGCGTTTATAAGGAAATGGACCGTGGACTGATGAGTGTCATGATAACACAAAAAGCAAGAGCTAAATGCTGTTTTGGTTACCCTCAGAAGTAACAGAAAATATCTTGAAAATGGCAAAGCCAAAATAAAATTTAATTGGAGCAAGAACAAAAATTCAGATAATCTAGGACATGGAGAGGCTCATAAGATATCCATTAGTTTAAATAGGCTAACATGGAGTTTTGAAGAATTTCTATACCACTGAAAAAGTCAAAAATATGAGAAACAACTGCCCTTGGGTGTCCAGAAGCAGAAAGGGAAGACATGGATTCATTGCTCAATTCCTGTTTTGAGTAATTTGCTCTGCTCAGCAAAAATGGGAATTGAGCCAAGGACAGATGTTTGATCTCACTGCTAAGCATGCAGGTAATTTGATTTTCACCAGGGTTATGTCTTAAATGTTCTCAAGCACATGTTGAACATCAGTAGTGCCTGAAAACTCCCTGTAAGAACAGCTGGGGTCCCTGCAACAACCAGGCCAGACAATGGATAACTGCAGCAAAGCAGACTTCCCAGCTTTATTAAGCTTTTATTTTCTGGTGCCTTTCTTCATTCCAGAGGGACCCTGACAGCTTAAGAAGTGGACTCGTGCAAGCTGCATGGAGTTCAACAAGACTAAGTGCAAGGTTCTGCACCTGGGTTGAGGCAATCCTGTGCATGAATACAGGTTGGGATGAGAAAGGATTGCAGACAGACCTGAGAAGGCTGTTGGGGGGGGGGGGGGGGGCGGGGGGAAATGGGTTGGTGGTGGACCAGAAGCTCAATATGAGCCATCAGTGTATACTTGCAGCTCAGAAAGTCAACCAGGTCCTGGGCTGCATCAAAAGAAGGGAGGTGACTCTTCCCCTCTACTCTGCTTTGGTGAGGCCCCAGCTAGATGAAGTACTGTGTCCAGTTCTGGAGTCCCCAGCATAAGAAGGACACAGAGCTCCTGGGACGTGTCCAGAGAAGAGCCACTAAAATGATCAGCGGGCTGGAGCACCTTTCATATCAGGACAGGCTGAAGAAGTTGGGGTTGGAGAAAAGGAGGCTCCGGGGTAACCTTATAGCAACCTTGCAATATCTAAAGGGGGCCTACAAGAAAGCTGAGGAAGGGCTTTTTACAGAGGTGTGCACTGAGAGGAAAAGGGAAAATGGTTTCAGACTTGAAGAGGGGACATATAGGTTAGACATTAGGAAGAAATTCTTTAATTTGAGGGTGGAGAGACACTGGAGCAGTTTGCCCAAGGAAGTTCTGGCTGCTCCCTCCCTGGAAGTATCCCAGGGGCCTTGAGCAACCTGGTCTAGTGGGAGGTGTCCCTGCCCATGCCAGGGGTTGGAACTAGATGATCTTTGACATCCCTTCAAACCATAGACAATCTATGATTTTATGATTCTATGATTGAGATACCTCTAAAATTCAAAAGCTGTCTGAAAAACCACAAAAGCTGCCTGTTAGACAGCACAACAACCACAAACACCTTTCCATCTCTTGCCAGCTGGTACTCTTCTGGTAGTCTGCAGAAGCTTAATACAGATGAACTATATTTGGACTTTATCAAATTAGCAGGTCATACTAAAAGACAAGAAAATATGCAAGACTGTCATCTCAACATTTTGCTTTGCTGGCTGGGTAAACATAGACTGAAGGACTATAATTCATTAGCAATTTAAATATTTCCCTTGGGAGAAAACTGTTGAACATCACTTGGGTCAGGCAATGTTGGCTTTAAAACCTAAGGCTTATCCAAAAGCCAACAGACACTGAGTGTAATTCACCTCTTGACAGTAAAGCCACTGACCTGGGTGACTTCAGTTTAATCTGTTTCACTTCATGGCTGAGGCATAGATAGTCTGATACCACAGCTCAGATGGTATCAGGAAAGCAATTTTAACTCAGTCATTTGTGACCCTGAGAAACAACTTGCCTCCTGCACTGGCTTAGACACAGTGACATTTGGGAAGATGACACTGAATTGCAATTTGGGCTGCCTGGTCTAAGCAGTGCTGCAGGTTACTTGGGGGAAATGCAGGAAATCACTGCAAAAGTTCAAAGCCTAATGCAAGTCTGTGCAAAGCTGAACAGCCAAACTGGCTTGTCAAACAGCTGTGTAACTTCTAGCAGAATTACAGCCAACACATTTTAACTAATGCAAATGCCTCCCTGAGGATTTGAGCTTGGTGGGTTTGGTGTAGGGGTATTTTCAACCTGGGGTTGGTTTCAGGGATGAATCAGAGCTGAAACTGAGGAGACACATTAGCCTGCATCACCTCTCATGTAAGATTTTAACCAGGGTAACAAGAGGAAGGAATCTGTCTTTTGTTTGTTTGTGCTTGCTTCAGCTGCCTTCCCACTGTGCCTGCAATGTTCATCTCCATGTAGACCCAAAGCTTGAAGCTGCACTGGGAGCATTTTAAGTAGTTTTAAAAACAGCTTGAAAAATGTAAGCTCTCTTGTTTGTGTTTTTCTCTGGCTGAGTTCTTGTCCAGACACCTGCACACAGAAGTGGCTTAAATTGCATTTTTCCTCATGTTGTTTAAATAATTTAGAAACACTGAGCAGAGAAAGTGAATATTAATAATTTTAAAGGTCTCTCAAGGGTCTCTGAGGTTGAATTACCGGATACGGATTGTAATCCAAGTGGAGCTGGCACTTACCTTTCTCAAGATTCAGAGTTTAAGTGAAATAGCTTCACTCTTTGCTGAAAATGTATTTCTTATTTTCCACAAGTACAAAAAGAATGTTTTCTTGGTCTTGTGTAGTAAGATGTTGTTCTGAATTTCTTATTCTATACCACTCATATACAAGACTTTCCATGCTGTACAAGTTTCTATAGCAACGGAATAAAATATTTTACAGTAGAAGCTGTTCTTTTCCTAGGTATACTTATCAACTGGTCATAGCTTCACCTTTAAAACTAAGCTTCTTGTCTGCCTGGACCTACATGTCTAGTGAGAAAGTGCATTTTTCGTTTAGCTTATGTGAGTAAATAGTAATGCCTGAACTCCAATTAGGGAATGGAGAAATGAGTACAGGAATTTTAGCAGCAGAGAACACATTACTGTGCTTGAATGCTTCAGAAGCTTTGAAGCATGAATCCAGGAATTTATTCCCCTCATGTCACAGGAGACAGGGAGAAGGCAGAAGCATGTGGAGAATGAGTCTTGCCAGACTCATACAGAAGGGCTGTGGCAGAGCAGACTGTAACAATTATGAGGCTTTTGCCCTGTCTGGCACAACATCTCGTGCAACACCAATGGAAAGGAAAAGACCATTTCTGTTCAGTTTAATCTCCCCACCAAACTATGCTAATGGACTTTGTCTCCTGCTCCTTCATTTGGTGCCTTCTCAGGCATCATTTCTAAGCATCACGCCTTTCCTCGCATTCATTTTAAAGAATAGGAATAATCCCACTCCCACCTCTGCTGTCACCACAGCTCATTTCTGACTCCTCTCACTTTGTACTTTCTTGGACTCACTTCTCCACCCAGCACTCTGTGGGAAGGACAGTGCTGACTATGCTAAGTGTGCTGTCTCCATCTTTGGAGACTTTGTAGGCAGACACTTTTGCTCAAGATTTCACTCAGCAATATTCAATCATCACAATCGACATTTTCCTTTTTATCTTTTATCTCAAAGTGTTATTTTGTCCTGATTCACAGAAAACCTCTTCAGGACAAAGCATTTCACACTGCATTTATTAACAGCAGTGTAAATTCACACCACTGGAACAGTACAAAAGTATAAAAGATCCGGGTGTCCTAATTCTTGTTTTGGGGAAGGAATGCAAAAAGACGAAAATCTCACAACTCAAAATAAATTTTTTAGAGTGCCTGTTCTTTGTCCTTTCATTCTGATTTCAGGCTATTATTTAAACTAAGGCTTTCAACCATACAGGAAAGAGAAAGACCTCCTTCCAGAAAGATGTGGCAGTACAGTCCTGCAGACTACCCTAAATAAAGGCACGACCTTGCTAGGACCAACCCCAGAGAGTTCAAACTGACATGTTGTTCCCATTTTAAATGGCTTCTCTGTTTAAAAGTACCTTTTCCAAAGCTACTACATAACACTGCGTGGACCTAGTTTCAAAGCAACCCACTCTGTGCGACGTATTTGCAACAAACTTTGTCTCTGATCTGGAAGTCTCCACGTTAAGAGTTTCCCAGCCCAAACCTGGCAGCTGAGCTGCAGCCCTCCTTCAGTCCCCTGAAAACCACAGCAAAATCAACCACAGACCCAGGAGGAGCATGATGAATCTATGGGTATATTGATCTTTTTGTATGGGCTATCACAGCAGATACTTTCACATTAACATTTTCACCACAACTATTCATTCTAATTTAAGTCTCTGGCTCTTCTGTAATTCAATAGGAGATCAGTCACTTGGCAGAACAAGGCACCGAAGCAGCCAGTAAATAAAGGAGACAGGTCCTGCTGCTGTCACAGTACTTCTGTTTTGTCATGCTGCCTGTGTCACCAGGGAGCAAGGATTACTTTAATTACCAACTGCTTTAGTTTCAAATAGTTACTACGGAAAATTGTGAATCATGTTAATTTACTTTGGCAGCATGGAAATGGGATCACTTTCAGTCCCTGGAGGTGGCATGGGGAGGGAAGCAGGAATGGAAAGAAGGCACTTCTACATATTTTACTTTCAGAAGAGGTGTTGCAATTCAAAATACAGTATGGAATAGTTTCAAACTGCTGTTAAGCTGGAAATGAACTGTTTCCCTTGAACCAGTAGTCTCTCGGAATTTCTGCACTGATAATCAGCAGTCCAGAAATGTTCATCATTTTACATTTCAGCAGTTTATAACTGATGCAGCTGGTGGGAAAGGTTTAGTCCTTTGACTTCTGCTTTTCCAAATGCTGCTGTGAACTCTCAAAATCTCTTACCACTAACCTGGCAGAAATCATCAGGCCTGCAGAGGACAGGGAGAGAGTGGATGATAAACATTGTGGTTTTGTTTTCCCTAGATGCAGACTTTTCTCTAAACAAAATATTAACAGTCATGGCTTGTTCTCTAGTAGCACTTGGCTTATAAAAGTTTGAAACCTCTGGTGTTTTAGGCATGCTCATGGCACAGGGAGGCTCCCACAGCTCCAGTGCAAAGCAGTGACCAAAGCCTCCCAGACCTGCCGAAAATTCATCCCTTTTAAGAGAATTATACCAGCAATTTATACTGGCTGCTGTCTTCACAATTCTCAGCAGGTATTTTCACTCAAGCATTTCAGTTAGGCAAAATTTGTTACTCTCTTGGCCTCCTGTCTCCCTAGTTGGATGCTCCAAGCACTTTGCAGGACATTATCCCATGGCAAAGAGTAGGCAGAGGGTACTGCCTTGCAGATGTCCAGGCCCACATGTGGTTAAAGTGCTCCTAAAAAGCAGGTGCAGTGCTGGTGTGCAGCCACTAACCCGGTCCAATAGACCCAAGGTCTGCCAGCTGGCCCTGTTTTACTATGGAAGCTGCTGTGGTTTTACTGCATATTTTAAAAAGGGCTCACATCTGTTAAAGGCCTCCAAAATCTGTCATATCTGAAGAGCTACTATGACAATTACTTCAGCTCCAGAGTCATAAAAGGGTTTCCTGCTTGGCTGGTTTGTTTCTTGCTTAAACTGCTGCTGTAAGAGCAATGAACGTGGGTTTTTCTGTAAGTTTTTTAGTCTTGTGTTTTGTTTTGGTTTTTTTTCAAATGAGAAATAAAAAAATAAAAAAAAAAAAAGGAAGGTCAAAGGTACTTCCAAAATTATAACAAAATGCTCTTCAGAAAATACGTTTACATTTTAAGGCATCACTTTGCAGAGAAAATATTCCTCTGAGACTTCAAAACCAGAGGCAATAAAAGCTTGATAATAACAAACGACACAAGTGCAAGCCAAAGGTATGCTTAGCATCTTCTGTGTCATTTCTGAGACAGCTTTGAAGGCTGGCTATTCCTTTATTTGGATTCCTCAAAATAGCTTCAGGCAGTCATAAATGTAAAACGAACCCTGACTTCCAAGAAAGCCAGTTGGAATCAGTAACTTAAAATACTACCCTTGCTCCAAGCAAGGGTGGATTTTCTAAGGAAATGTTGTGCCACATGTGCTGACTTCATTCTTCACATCTATTGTCATCTGAAGGTTTTTTGAGATTATATTAACCAGAAATACATCCCTGGAAAGTGTTTATCTTTTAATAAGCACTGCAATGGCTGAGCAATGTTCATTTTCTTCCCTGCCCTCTAGTATCCAGATGCTTTTTCTATATAAGAGTCCTAGAATCATTTAATTTCAAGAAGGTCTTTTTATGCTCTGACTGCTAGATACCACAAGGGAAACTGGATTACAAACAGACTGAGCAGCTGTGTGTATTTAATCCAAGAGAGCAGCTTTTTTTAGCTCTGAGATTTATGCTAATTTAATAATTTATTTTTAAAGCTTGTTTAGAAGCTTGACATCTTAGGTTTATTGAGTAGCTGTGGCTGCACTGCAGTATACTGAAAATAAGCCTTGAAAAGACAAAAGGGGTTTGAGACACAGAATTATACAGTGACTACCACTGACATAGCTCCACTAAGAGGAACAGGGTGGGTAAGGGTATTGGGCTGGCTTAATGGGATAGGTACCAGATTTAGGGAGCATCATTAGAGAATGTGCATTCTTGCTGAATCAGCACAAAAGGCTATAGACATGTGCCTCCTTCACAGTGGTTTTTGTAATAGTGGGTTTTGTTCAGTCAGAGAGGCCCTTTGTGGAAATACTCCCTTCCAGATATCAGTACCATCCCCTGATCCAAGAACAGGCTTGGCAGTACCTGGGGACTGCATTTGATGACATATACATGGTAAATTGCCTGACTCACCTCAGTAATAAGATGTCAGTGTGCTAATGCTGCTCTGAGAATTTATTTAAAGAATAAAGGTAATTTTTGAAGCTTCCTAAATTTTTTTTGTAGCTTCCTAAATCGCTCTTGACATTACAATCTGTTTTCCTGGAAGTACTAAGCAGAAATGTAATCATTGCAAGGCAACTAGGATGCCTAAACACTATTTAATCCTTTTAGTATTTCCTATATTCCTTAAAACTGTCAAATCACATAACCCCCTGAAGCCACATAACCAACAGCAAGCCTGGAAGACATATTATGTACACTTTTACACGTGGCAAAACTTGGCAAATCAGAGCACAAACACACTGGAAATTCAGAGCAGCTTTTTAAAGACAGAGCTCCACATTCTCTATGGAAAAAGTTAGTTATTCTCACCAATTCAAGTGTCTGTTGCTATTTTTGGCACTCACTAGTGACAGCAGCAGAATAAATTCCTCCATTTTCAGCACACAGCATGAGACTCATCTCTTTGCTAAGACGATATCCTGATGGATTTGCAAGGTCACTTGGACTCCTCTTGGGGTCTGATCCTTCTGAGCAAGAGCCTCTGAAAGACAGCAGAGAATTATTGCTCACATATTGCACCCCCATCTCTCCCCCCAAATGCAAGCAGTGTCTCTGGTTCATAAAGAGACCACAGAGATTGCAAAACTGAGCTGTCCCATTTTTTGTGGCAGTAAATATGTTGAGATCTCTTTTCTTCACAGATACAGCAGTACTATCTGCTGTACAGTAACTTATCTTAAAAGCTGAAAGCTGTTAAGGAAACTATAGCAAAACAAATAGATAAATTAAGAGCAGCTTTTCCTCTGGGAAATTAAGATGCCAAGTGGAGAAGAGCCAGGGAAGTGGATGCAAGAGAATTCCCAAGAATGCAGCTGCCACAGAAGTGGTGGGGAATGGGATCATTTGTATGGCATCACGTTGGATATTTTGGCTTTGCTTTCCATGTTCAACTTGTGCCTGGAAACAGCCAAGGGAAGCATCATCTTGGGAATCTCCTTGCAAAACAAACAGGTACAAAATTAGGGCAGGGCGAAAGGATCATAAGCACCATGGACTCAGAGGAGGGTCAAGAGTGGGTGACGGAGAAGCAGAGTCTTCTTTGCATCCAGCTCCCAATCACTGCCTTCTCCAGATGAAAATATTTCCCCCAGAAGCTCTCAAGGGTTGCACATTTCTTGTGCAACAAAACCTCATTTCAGCCCTCTATTTCTCAGTACGTTCAGCAGGCTGAGAACAGTCAGTATCATTTTGAGTTGTGACAGAAACCTCAAACACATTCAAAGGAGAGCACAAACGTATTTCATTACCATGGTCCAAATATGAAATTCTGTGCTGAATGATTCCTAGCTTATAACTTGTTAAGGAAACTTGTCCCATGATGGTATTTCAATGGTTCTTTAAGTTGGAGTTGCCTTTCACATAATTATCCTGCCTTCTTGTCAGCATGCATTTCTACTACTGATGCAAATCCCCCCAAATTAAATAGAAGCTGGAGCAACATTTAGTAAGAAATTATTGCTGCAGATATTGACAAAATAAACTTCTCAGTAGTTGTAAATATAATTTCAAGGGCTTTATCATACAGTCTTGCCTGTAATTTAAAAGACTTTCCAAGCAGCTCAACTGACAGCTGTTAAATCAGAGGATGGAGCAAGGAGCTTCCCTCTTTGACAGGGCAACACAGCTGTGGGCAGAACTACTCCAAAGAAGCTGACACTAACTGCAGAGTTTTTAATAGAGCAGATCTCTGTAGGCCCAAGATTTATCTTGGGCTGATTATCTTCAGTTTTTACTGCAGTCATGAAAAAATCAAAGGGATTATTCAATGATTCAGGAAGCATCTGTCTAGTAACAACTTATTAAGCAAAAATAAATCTGTTATTAAGACAAACTCTAGTCCTTGGATACTTACTTTTCTATTAATAACCTTGCTTGCTCTTCAGGAGATATATACCAGAAGAATGAGATATGCTAATAGTGTAATGGCTAAAACCTGTCTGAGGCGAAGAACATCAATTAAGCACTGAAAATTTTTTTCTTTACATGTAAAAAATTGAAAGTTGATAGAGGTGGGAAAGCTTCTGCAGAACTTACATTATTGCTAAAGAGAGTTGTATTTCCCTTTAAACTGTCAGCCACAAAGAATATTAATACAGTGCCATTAGCATGAATATAGTTTTAACAATTTAAATGTAATTGTACTACAGTAACCCACAGACCAAGACAGTTTGTACCCAGAAATGTGACTGTGAGGTAAATAGGATATTTCAGAGACAAAGACAGAAGATCTTGGCATTCAAAGGACAGAAAAAATAAGGAAGTTATAGAAAGACATGATAAGGACAATGATATGAGGTGCTTTTCACACAAGTGTTAAGGCCAAAGCCCAGCATTGATAGTAAAGACAAAACAACCATTAGAGCACATCTCCATTCTAGATCCTCAAAGCTTTGTGGAGGAAAGTTCTTCACATTTGGACACCATCCCTTAGGCACTTTCTAGGGCACTTTCCCTTAGCCCTGCAGACAAAAGACCTCTCAGTGTCTCCCACCTACCAAGGAAACCACTCATCCTTCTGGTAGCTATCACATAATATGATGCAAAGGACAAAGACTGACAGAAGAGGAAGAGAGCTATAAAAACCCGAGAAAACCCAGAAGACAACAGTTAATTTTCAGGACGAATGTAATCCAAAAAATGAAGAGTGATATCCACTTCTTGAGGTATGGTTGCAAGAGAAGGAACATAATGCTGTTGTACTCCATCTCCTTGGGGAGTCCTACCAGGAACAGCTCAGCTGAAAAAGAGCAACAGGAATGGCAAATGAATGGTTAATATTGGGCATTAGTCTTTCACAGCAGATGCTGCTTTCAAATATACCAACTCATCTGTACATCTCTCGTCCCTCTGGAAAAGCAATCTGCCTTAGAAATATGTTCCAGAACTTGCTGTGATGCTTCTGATTCCTGACAAAAGGGGTGAGGGTGATTTGGCACAAAGTAGGAAAGCTGAGCTGAAACTTGCCAATAAGCTAAGAGCTTTTTCTTTGTCCTGGAACAGAACAAAAAAGGTTCAGCAAAAAAATGGTCTCTGACCTGCTGCAGATGCTGATTGCTGGCTCTAGCTAGCCTGAAAGTGGTCACAATGTTGGGGTGAAATAACCTTCTCTCAAGGCCTCAAACTGTCAGGACATAATGGACAACAGTAGTCGGGAATTATTCACAAGTCAAGGAGAACAACAGCTCAACAAATACATTCAGAGCTAGGGGAAGTGCTCAACATTTTGGCTGGCATATTATGCCCATTAGGAAAAAGGATTGGATTAAAGTCACACCGCCCACCACTGTTTGACCATACTTGGGGACTGAAAGGGCTTCAAGAGGCAGAGCAGAGTCTTGATTTCTCTGTGCCAAGTGCTTTTTCTCTGTCTTATCACTGCTTTCTGGGTGCATGTTGGGGAGAAGCTGAGCATGCACACTGTAAAACACAGAAACAGAGGCTTAAAGGATTTGCCTGGCACCAGGGCAAATTTGCTGGTGCACCAGTCTCTGCAGCACAAAAAATATTGTCCAGATAAACTTAAATAAGATATTCCTCTAAAATATGCATTCCTCTTCTGTGTGTGATGTGAAGATGTGCCCTTTGAAGCCCCAACAGTTCTTGCAGTTATCCAAGCTGTTTCATGTCAAAGGTCTAGAAATATTTAAAAGCTTCTAGGTGGTTTAACTTCTGGAGAAAAAAGCCTAATTAAATCTCACAGAGTCTTTCACTCATTCTTCTTATATTGCTATAACTCCAGCCCTTGGAGGCCAAGGTCAAGAAAGGGGTGAGTTGGCAACATGGAAACCCAGAGATGTCTATCATCTTAGTCCTTTCAAAATTTCAAATCTATAAAAAAATAACCCACACAGAGCAGATTTCTGTAGAACTTCTACAAATTTCTGCCCTCTTTTCATAAAGTCTCTGCTACTGCTCTCTGACAAAGAACTCATAAATTTGTGAACAAGTTCTTGTCACCATTTAGAAATCAGTAATCACTAACTATGTGGAAGTGTCCAAGACTCTCCAGCAACAACTTTATGATAAATATTTAATGCCATTTGACAAATAATCTCAAGACCTTTTTTTTATAGAGGCACATAACATGCTCATTGCAATAGGTAAGTATAATGGTAATTTTCCTGAAATTTTTAGTCAAGTTTCCAAGTGCAAGGAAATTGCGCTTACAGACTTCCAACAAGAGATGGCTGCAAGTACTAATGAATCTATAAATAGGATCAAACCAACATATATTTAAGCTGGACCACACTAGATGTCAGTACCCGTAAGTAGTCTTATGTATAGACACACATAATGCACACAAGCCCACACAGGCAATTGGGAAGTTGTCAAAACTACAGACAGACTGCAGATCTGCTGAAATTATGGATTTATGCTCTTGAATTGCTCTTGAATCAGTCTAGATTTACTCCCTCTAGACAAAGGGGACTACTTTAGATTCCCATGAACTTAAGAGCCAACTTCAAGAGCCAAAAGACTGCATTTTATCTGTATGACCTTTCCAGGGGAAGAGAAACTATTAAACTCTATTTTATTGCAGGAGATAAGGGTTTTAGTTAATGAGAGATGTACAATAAACAATTTTTGTGGCAGGGAATAGAGAGAGGAAACAGAAGCAGACAAGTAAATTAGAAGAATTGAGGATGAAATTCTTGGCATGGTCTGAAAAGTGGATTATTTGTAGCTCTAGCAAGAAAGTACTGGCAAGAGCCTTTGTGAATATAATTCCCTAAATCTTGGTTTGACAGTAAAATATTCTGCAAAATTAAAAATAAATGCAGTTGCATAATCTTCTGTATGGGTAAAAATACTGCTTGAAAGTCTGACAGTTATTCTACTAAGGTGCATTTAAACACCATATGCACTACAAAAGAATAATTTTGCAACATTCATGGACAGAGTAGAACTATTATTTTTAATGTTGAAAAAATACCCGATCTTGTTCACAGTAATACCAAGATGCCAGAAACATTGAAAACACATTAAAACCTGGCTAATTCCCACTTAAGAATCCATTTGGTTCAGAAATTAGATTAGTCTGCTGTATGGTCTCATTTCCCAGTAATCAACATTTTACCTCAGATTTTATTACTTTTCAAATGTTTTTCACAACATTTTTAAGTTATAGAGGTCTCCTTACCCTTGGCTATGATGCAATTTGCATTAATGTGTTATATGTGTATCCTAGGCAGGTGAATCTACACTTAAAACCCAACGTGTGCACATTGCTTTTGTTTTGAATTCAGCTGTCGAGTAAAAGCTTGAACCAGGAGAAATTCTAAGATCAAGAAGTACTTTTGCACTGGTTTTACCAAGCTTAGAAGGTTCAGAATTGTACAAGTTAAAGATAATTATAATGGACACACAGGGATTAATTAAAATTCCCTGGACATCTGCATTCTTGCATATTGGATTTCATAACTTCTTTTCTAGGTACAGGTTATACATTCATGTGGGACAGAGAAATGGTACCCTTCATTTTTAAAAATTAATTGATTGTGGAGCTGCAATCCAACTTCTAAGTAGTCATCGTATGGGCAGGTTACCACTTGCAGAACTTTTTCTACTATTTGAAGTAATGAAGAATCTAGTAAGACTAGTACTAGTAGATGTTTAGGCTCTGAGAGGGATATTAAGGCAGGTCATGGCTCAAATAGTTGTAGAATCTCAGGTTTCATTCCACCTGTGGGAAAGAACAGCTCTCACCCTCACTACTGATTAAACATTACGTATGACTTACTTGATCTATTACTATAAATAAACCATTTAAAATATTTTTATAACTTGTTCAGAAATAAGCACTTTAGTTGCTCCAGAGAATATGGGACTGGAGTTCTTTGCCAGCAGTTTTTTAGGTACACAGTCTATGCAAAACATCTTTCTGATGCTTCCAATTCTAGCTCACATGGAAGGAATTGAATTTGGTTTTCCAATAAAAGAGGGACAGAAAAAGAGAAACTGGGGTGACTTTCACCAAAGCCAGCCAGATTAAATCACATTTTGATTTCCAAGTTAATTTATTCACTTTGTTATCTTTCATTTTCATTCTCTCAGTGCTTGCTTCCAACTGGAATTTAAAATACAGAAATGTTAAAAAAAAAAAAAAAGTTCTAGCAAGACATCCATTTTGCAGGCTCAGAGGAGACAGAGAGTTTGAGTTAGGTTGAGATAAGCACTCAGAATAATGAATGCTAATCTGAACTAAACTTTGAGGTTTTTCATATTATGAACAAGCATCTTAGCTGCAATCAGGGAGGTAAGAGAGCAGGACTGACTTGGGAAGAAGTGCTCCAGCCACCAGGTTTCTATTTCTGACTCTAAGAAAGTCTCTCTATCTGACCTTTGGCCAGAGATTTAGCCTCCCTCCACCCATCCAGTGCATGTAAAATGGAGATAGCAACACTTCCCTTTCCTTCAAATACTCGTCTCTGCTCCCTGTTCTTAATGTGCCCAGAAGGTACAGCAGGCAATTTCTCAATATGGAGAATTCCCTAACTCTGTCGGAACCCAAGTTATTGTTGCAACACTAAAAACATAAAAAACATAATTCCTTGGGAATTTCTGCCATTTCCTCCCCAAGTTTGTTTACTAAATGCTTTTAAGTGAGGAACCATACTTAATAAAGCCGTTCAGTGGAGAACTCAGACAGATGTATTTACTTAGAAAGCTTTGGTAGAAAGAAATCGTCGACAATTTTAAGCACTGAGGTTTTGCAAAGGAAAACACCCAGTACACTAAGGGAAGTGGAAATAAATCATGTAACATCTTTTCAAATCATCTAATCAGTTCATGCATACAAGCTCATGTCTTACCCAAAGTGGTGGTTGCCAAAAATCTGGAGAAGTCTAAAGAACAGTCCAATTGCCTGACCTGTGAGAGCATTAGCTAGGAGAGATGTGTGATGAATTTCCCTCTCAAGTTGAATTTCTACCAAGGTTTACTGGGAATTTTTTGTAAAAACATTTAAAGTGCATTTGAAGGCAAGGTAAAGAAACCTGCAGTTTAACTTAAATTGAGCTTAACAACAAGTTTTCATACTGCCTATTGATTTGACAGATGATATGATATTAAAAGAGAGATCAATATTAGGTCCTTTAAGACTGATGTGACAATGCTGGGAGTAGCTGCTGCTCCAATACACTTATTCAAGCTATTGGTATATGGATATGATGAAGTAAAGCCATGAATTTCAGCTCCTAACACCTGTTTGCAGGTCAACAACCTGAGACAGATCTCGAGAGGTGTTTTAAAGCTAAAACCTTAAAAAAGCAAAATAATCAGAGACAATAAATAAATAAATAAATAGAAAGCAGCTCCTGTTACCAACTACATGTACATGTACATGTACCAATTACATGTACTTCTGTAATACAGAAAGAACTTCTGTATTACTGTGGTAGATTATTCACTTAGACATAGTGGAGTAGGTTGATGCCACTGAGATAAAGAAAAAAAAAGCACATTGTCAGAGATCTGTAATTTATTGCCAGTCTCGTTTGCATGGTAGTGCAAAGCTCTGCAGGTGTCTGAAAGCAAGGTTCAGGTGGGAGCTGATAAAATTACCCAAATGAAAACAAGAGAACAAGAATTTAAAAAGAAGTTCTCTTTGACATAAAATTTCCTTTAATTACTGAGTTTTCATTCCGAAAGCTTTTTTAAGAGAAGCTCTGTTTCCACAGACTGGGCAGCTTCAATGAGCAGAGGGAGAGTGTTGTGCTCCCTCCTACTGTACAGCATGGAATTTGGTGAATTTTTATCAGACAAGTGCACTGATGAATTAACTTCAGTCACTCCCAAGGGGCCCCAAACCTATCTTGTCACTAGGCTCCATTCAGAAAACTTTGTACCTTCTGGTGAGAACTAAGTCTGTAACACAGAAAACTGGTACAGAGTGCAGTTTGCTTTGCAGAACAATTCAGATACTGCACATAATTTACATTTTCCAAGAGATATTATTTTTTTTGTGAATCCCTTAGGCTTAAGGATAAAGTCTGAAATATCCCACTATGAAATCTCAAGTTGTTTATGATTTAACAGTGAAGTACAAACATAGCACAATGAGCTCATCTTGGCCTTAATGGTCTCTCTGGTGACAGCAGTTTAATCCATGAAAGATTACTGAGACAGCTGAAGTCTGCACTTTAAACCATGAAAACCTAACAAGGCAGTTGTGGGTGTGTGTGCAGGTTTGGTCTGAGAGGCTTTCACTTCCCTGCATCTGTTCCTCCAGCCTCCTCCTTCTCCCTGCCTCTCCCCCCCTGCTCTCACCCACACCAGCAGAGTTGTCTTTCTGCCCCTGTACTCAGCTCTGGTGAGGCCACACCTCGAGTCCTGTGTCCAGTTCTGGGCCCCTCAGTTCAGGAAGGACCTGGAGCAGGTCCAAAGGAGGGCAACCAGGCTGGTGAAGGGACTTGAGCACAGATCCTATGAGGAGAGGCTGAGGGAGCTGGGGCTGTTCAGCCTGGAGAAGAAGTGGCTCAGGGGAGACCTCATCACTCTCTACAACTCCCTGAAAGGAGGGTGTAGCCAGGGGGGGGTTGGTCTCTTTTCCCAGGCAACTCTCAACAAGACAAGAGGACACGGTCTTAAGTTGTGCCAGGGGAGGTTTCGGTTGGATATTAGAAAGAATTTCTTTATGGAGAGGGTGATCAGGCATTGGAATGGGCTGCCCAGGGAAGTAGTGGATTCTCCGTGTCTGGAGATATTTCAAAAGAGCCTGGATGTGGCACTCAGTGCCATGGGCTGGGAACCACGGGGGGAGTGGATCAAGGGTTGGACTTGATGATCTCTGAGGTCCCTTCCAACCCAGCCAATTCTATGATTCTGTGATTCTATGCACCAGCCATCTCCTCTCTCATCCTGCAATCCAGCCTTGCTGCTTCCTTCTAATGCTATGGAGCATCTAGTCTTGGCCACTTCTTTTGCCTTCCAAAAAAATAAAATAATAATAATAAAAAAAAAAATATATATATATACACACCCTGTTCTCTTCCACTTCTTTGACTTATTTTTCTGAACAATACCAAGACACCAATAGGCTCATATATGCCAGTTTGCATGACATACCCATGATTTTCAGGTTACTCCACCTTTACATCTGGGAGGTGATCCAGAAGGTAGCACCTTGTAGAGTTGACTCAGTAACTGCATTCAGGTTATTTGCCAAGTTTCCTTGCTGTGACAACCACCAAAAGTCATGGCTACTGTGATAAGGATGCTGCTTATTTCATTGACTGATATGGTCTTTATCTACACTTAACTCTTGGTTATCTTTCAGTGTACTGGGGTTATCCATTCTTTAAGGCAGGTGTTATTTTTTTTTACCTAGCTCTATTTAAAGCTTTCAGAGCAATGTATTTATACTCCATAATTGGCAGTACACTGATGGAACACTAATCCAAAGTACTGTCAACTAACACTGCATGCTGTGTTGTAGGTGTCAGTGTAAAAAAGCAGCATGAACCACAAGTTTTTAAAAAGTGAAGCTTTGCTGTTCTTTTGGTAATATTTCTCTTTGCAATACTAGAGAAAAAAGTTAAAATATTCAGTTTTCCACAGCAGGTGTTTCTAGAAGAGGTGAAAACAAGAACTGAGAAGGGAGTCACTCCATGCACAGAAAACAACACAATAAAGAAAATCAAATAATAAAAGTTTACTACATTATTGCCCACAATTTTAGCAGATACTGGATGTCACAAACATGATTCAGCTCACAATTGTCTCATACTTGGCATTTAGACCATCTGCCTATAAGGCAGTACCTATTTTTTTTTAAATTTAATTTTATTTATTTATTTACAAGGAAAGGCATATTGCCACTCCAAGATTCAAATTCATTGACTTTGCAAGCTACACCACATAGCTGCATTATTATGCTTTCAGGGTCCATTTTTTATGCCTAGTGTACCAGGAAAAAAAGGCTTCCAATTTCTGACACTGCATTTAAATGAATAAAAGGAGCCATGGGGGATAGCTGAAGGCCTAAAAACTAGAGCACACTCCATGCTTTTGTGAATACTTACATTTAATTAAAGAGCACCATATGCCATTAAAAGTATTGTTGGCTGGGTAAGGTCTCTGCTAACAGATGTGATTACAGACAAAGGGTAAATATTATGCAGGAAGACATAAGAGAAGCACAGACCATTGGGAAAGGAAAAACCTATAATATGAAAGCTACTCTAAGCAGCAGTGAGCTATTTGGCAAGAATATAACCTTGCTCTGGAAAATACCTACCCTTCAGCCTGGTATAGAAAAATTCACAAGCTATCCAAGCTTTATCATAGAATCATAGAATCGACTGGGTTGGAAGGGACCTCAGAGATCAAGTCCAACCCTTGATCCACTACCACTGCAGTTACCAGACCATGGCACTGAGTGCCACATCCAGGCTCTTTTTAAATATCTCCAGACACGGAGAATCCACTACTTCCCTGGGCAGCCCATTCCAATGCCTGATCACCCTCTCCATAAAGAAATTCTTTCTAATGTCCAACCTAAACCTCCCCCGGCACAATTTGAGACTGTGCCCTCTTGTCTTGCTGAGAGTTGCCTGGGAGAAGAGATCAACCCCCACCTGGCTACCCCCTCCTTTCAGGGAGTTGTAGAGAGTGATGAGGTCTCCCCTGAGCCTCCTCTTTTCCAGGCTGAACAGCCCCAGCTCCCTCAGCCTCTCTTCACAGGATATGTGCTTAAGTCCCTTCACCAGCTTAGTAGGTCCCTTAGACCTATCTTGAAAAATACACATGGTTGCCCCCCAAAACACATAAACATGCTGTGGGCTTTGTATTTTACCTGAGAATGAGGTTGCATAGAAGTACAATTGGCTTTTATTGCAAAATGCCCTGTATCAGATACTTCCAGCCCACCCATTCACTCTTGCACCACAGACCCACAGTCCTGCTTCCATCAGTAATGAGAAAGCCCCTGCTAGGAACCAGTCCCTGCACCCTGAACAAGCAGAAAAAGTTGCACCAGCCAGTCACCAGCTTCTTCAAAGCAGTTTGCATCCCAGCAGCACAAAAAAATAAAAAGTATTTGGGCTCTGCAATACTACATTGAGTCTAGTATAAAACCTGCTACCTTACTCTCGGGCATCCCATTCCTCTAGTTCCAGGTACTCATTCCTCCAGTTCCTGGTACTTCCTTCCTCACACTGTGCCAGGCCAAACTATTTAACAGGAAAAAAGCCCCACAACTATTTAACAGACCACAGCCAAACTATTTAACTGAAAAACAAAAGGATGAGAAAATAGCAGAAGGGAAGTGAAACAAACAAACAAACAAAAACAAACAAACAAAAAAAAAAAGGAAAAAAGTGAATGGAAAATAAATGAAAAGGAAATGTACTGGGAAAAAATTTAAAATCTGCCTGAGCTTTAGTATTATTTCTTGCCATGCAAACTGAACAGTGAGTGCTGGTATGTGTGTGCCAATGGAAAGCAGAAAAGGCATGTCAAGATGCTTTCATTCCTTGCTTACTTCCTTTATTGCTAGAATATCTGTAAAGTAAAAAATAGATTTTTGGGTCATTTGTATTATTTATGCAGCTTAATACCAAGGATAAAATAGCTTTCTAACCACCTTAGCTAGTTTAAGATAAAATAAAAGCTATCTGTATCAATATAGGCTAAAATAGACTTGAACTACAGGATTCAAAGCCTGTCAGCTGCAACTGCCAGACTGTAATATTTGCTGAGCATAATTATTCTTTCCTGCTGGCATGGAAACATGCTTTAAGCTGCTTTTGGCTGCAGTCAGGTAGAACCCTGGCCAATTACCACAATAAAAAATCCCCCATTAATGTCAATGGGCTAGCAAACATATTCAGAAATCAGTTGTAGTTCATCTAAAGTACATGTTTGACAAGAAAATATGTTAAAAGAGGATGTCAATACCACAGCTCTCCAAATATATGAGTGGAAAAAAGCTACTAACTTTTTATCAGGAAAGCTGATGCTCCACAATACTGACTGATGTCATTGCAACCCAGAAAGCAGGTCCTTCCTCAACCAAACTGTATCTGTCAAGAACAAGCCCTAAGAAATCTTTTAATCTCTTTCTCTGAAAAGATGACTAGTCTCACGCAGAGAAAGAAACTACTGATGCAGCATGGCTTGAGGTTAGTAAGCCTTTGATACAGCCCCATTTCTGTTCTCAGAAAAGAGCTTGAAAGGAAGTCTATAAGGTAGCTGCACATTAACATGATAGCCTAACCTGCTTCAAATGAGAAGGTCATTCAAGTCAGGTCATCTAGTCTGTCCCAAGACTACTGTATTTCATATCTTTATCAAAGACTTGAGTGATGGGCTAGCATGTTGGTTAAGACAAGATGAGAAGACAAGCTTTTAAAATGGATATGAACAACTTGGGGAACAGTCTGAAAATGAAAAATTCAAAGTACAATGGAACACCTTAGAAACAAACTGAAAGTCGTACTTAAGGGGGAATAGTAAAGGTAAGTTTCAGCAGTCGGGGCCTTTTGTGGCTCAAAAACTGGAAGTGAAGAGATACTGTTGCAAAAAAAAGATTCTACTGAAAGTCACCACAACCATCTTTCCTTCCTTCAGTTATGGGGATAGTGACAGTGTGCTCAGCTCTACATCCACCCTTTCCCACCTGCTATTCCTTCTCCAACCCATTCTATAGGTAAAACTCCATGAGTTTTCCCCCCAGGCATCAATTCTCCAATTGTTCATCTCCATAGGGACTTTTCTAGAGGAGCTCCTTTTCCAAGCATTGTAGGGAAACTGAGACCTACTAATCCCACCAAAACTCCTCCCAAGAATTAATAAATGTCTGGCTTTTTATAAGACTCCCACTAATTCCTTAGGCTTTCTCCTATTTGAACTCTTCTTGAAGATGCTGTCTTTCCATTTTGTATGGGATGGTATCAATTACCAAGACATTTCCCCTTTCTGAGCCCTCAAGATCTCCTTTTCCGGAGACAGCATCCACCACCTGAAGGTTCCTTAGTATTCAGACCACTTCCTTCTTTTCTTGATCCCCTTTGAAAGATCGATGTAAATATTCTCCATCTTAGCCAGTTTTCTACTACCAGGCTTGTTCTTTCTGATAACCAACACTTCCCAGATGTGGCAGGCACACCTAAATGAACAGTTTACCTATATGAACAAAAAAAATTGCATGGCAGAGAAAATGATTGTACTCTGAGTACAAGAGTATATTATATATGTATGTAATATATAAGAGGACTTGAGGCCTCCAGTTGGACTGTGAGCAGCTCATTTTCAAAAGGGTATAGAAAGGCCGAGTATAATTCAGAGAAGAATAGCCACAATTATAAGGTTTCCAGAAATGAGGTGTACAGATATAAAAAAGATTGGCTTTCCCTGAAACTGGAACGAAAGGATGCATAAAGCAGACTGCAAAGATATGGAGTGTATTAAAAAAGAATGATGAAAAACTGAAAAACTGTCTGAAGAATAACAATTAATTTTCAGTAAGGGACATTTAGGCTAAATAGTAGTTAAGCCTCAGGATACTTACTCATTCCATGGCAGGATCTCAGTAGAATCCTGGAACCTTGATCTTTGGGAGTTTTAAGGTTATTTTGACATGTTCAAGAAGCACAGATGATCATGACCCTGTCTCAGAGGAGAGGTATTGTCAACTAGTTTTCTGGCACTTTTCCAGTGCTATTTCTTTGATTTCTCAAATAATTCCCTAACACTCTCACTTAGGGTGAGATTCATAGCTGCCCAGAGATTGTCCCTCAGAGATCATCAAAGCACAGTGACAGGGAGTGAAAAAGGCCATAAGGCCTTGGGGAAGGGCAGGGGGGAGCAGCTACAGGAAGAAATGTTTTTAGGCAGAGAAAAATCATAATTCACCAAGTAAAAAGGGCAGACATCCCAATGGTTACTAGAGAAACAGAATGTGGAGTGCAGCTTCTTTTCAGCAGTTACCTGCATAGAATGGTTGATGCAATAGGGAAAGGAGTCCTTCCTCTTCACTTCAGCACTAACCAAGAATTTATAAACAGAGAAGAGAATTTCCTATTCCCTGAGCCAATAATCCAGCAAGAAGTTCATATTATCCCTTTTTATGCGTGGTTTAAAATAAGGCTAAGTTTTCAGAGTAAAATTTTCCTCTCAAGTACACTTCTAGTCTGAAAGCTTCTCAATATACTGAATTTGTATAAAGGTACAGCAAATTACCTCCATTAAGTCTTTTTTTAGCCTGATGATGTTAACTTTGCTTCATTAAACACCATCAACAATGACAGAAGACTTAGTATTTAAGTAAAGTTCCCTAAATTTTTCTGGAATACTGCTAATATCTGAGATAGTCTACCTGCACTATTTTTAATACTGCTTCTCCGAGTTATGCTGAATATATCTAGAGCAGCAAGCTGAGCACTTAAAATTTGCTTTCCCAATTCACTCTCTGTAATATTTCCTACTAGTGCTTAAACTTAGTTTTATTACTGCCAGCAAGCAGAGAGTTACCTTGATGGCAGCAGCATATGTGGTCCTCACCTTCTTTTACCACAGGAGGTTATAGGAGCCAAATCTTTTGCCCCCTTTCCACCTCAGCTGGTAGTGAACACACCAAGTTATTATTTAAGGAAGTGAAATAGAGATTTATTTCTGAGAAACTCTGTCTACTAGTGAAAAAACAGGACTACATTTCTTTGCCTTTCCAACCTCTCAGTAGCCAACAGTGCCATTAATACAATTTCTCTCAGGCCTGAGGCACCAAGGCTCTTCCTGCTCCATCTCTCTGGGTTCTTGTCTGCCTTCCACTTTTGCTTCATCCTCACTCAGACCAACAGGCCCTCTAAACTATACCCATTGCCTCCCCTTGTGTTCAGAGCCCCGAAGAAGCCCTGTTACCTTCTGTCAAGGTACCATCCCACTTTTTCCACAGTGATTGGTGTGGGTATGGCCAAATAAAGATGTACCAACTTACTCTGCCCCTCTGATTAAATGAAATTCAACACTGCCTCCAACCAGCTACAGCCAACCTGTGTGTCCTCCATCCAAGCAACCTCAGGAAATGTTTAGGTGGTAAAGAAGATGTTTTCTTACTATAAATTTGTTACGACAAGGTAAAACCCTAGTTTTGTTGCTGTAAAACAGGAATCATTAATCCCAGCATTCCCAGAAGGCACTGAAGTCCTCAGCACATTTAAGAGAGCAACATCCATTATTGCTTTGCACAGTGCTTGGGGACCCTTAGATAGAAAGCCCTATCACAGCTTCAGATGTTGGTATTAGGACTTTCTGACAAATGCACAAATAAGCACTAGAGAAAGACAGGAGGACACATTTCTCTAATGTCAGTGATTGTAACCCATTATCTGAGTATCCCCAAACACACTGTGCTTCAGCAGGCTGCTGATTGAGGAAGAGTGCTAGATAATAAATGCTTTTTGGAAGTCATTAAAAAATCAGTAGGTTGCTGTCACACAACTAACTGTAAGTGAAAATAGATAATGCTACCAAGATAAAAACAGCACAAATGGAAGAAACAGTGTGTGGGAGAGAGCTCTGTATAGGTGATGGAGGAAGAAAATGAAACAGAAAACTTTAAAATGTGTATTTTTTCCTAATTTCTTCCTAGCCTTTTAATCTACCAGAGAAGCAACATGCTGCAACAATAATTATAGATGATTGTAGCTCTGCAGCTGCCATGTTGCTTCTGTTTTTGTAAACAACAAAACTGTCCAGACACTAAAGACTGATAAATCATAGTCTTTAGATCCATGCCTGCATACACTCACACACAGAAATATGTCACCACGTAGGAGAGGCTATGAATCCACAGGCACTCTCTGATTACTATCCAGCCATCCTCTCACCAGGTGAGTGATTTCAGCCACCACATGTTGACAGGGCAGCTAAAAATCTGCCTGGGGCCACATACCCACTGAGTAGCCAGAGTGCTGCTCTGTGTTCATACACTTTTCAATCCATATGGAATAAAGTTTGTTTGATAGCACACTGAGTTAGAGTCCTCGGTGTGTTTAGTACATTATCTTCAGAATTTCCTGCTCATCTTCTTGGTTTGATCTCCTTGACATTTGTGACTTCCATTCCTTTAATGTGTCAAAATACTGAGGGTACTTTTAAAATGAAGATCAGACATCTCTATGAGAACAGCCCCTAGCCGAGGTACCACAAGTAGCTAAATTAATTCCTTTTTTAAGCATCCACACTGGAAGAAATTGAGGAAAACCCCATGCTGGAGCTCTTTGGTGGAGAATAAGGGGGCAGCAAATATCTGAAACTTTAAGTGGTGCTAGAAGAGGTTACTGAACAAACTGAAAATGAACACTAAAACCCCCTTATTCCCTGAGAAGTTCTAAAAGAAATCAAGGATAAAATAGGTAAGGTACAAAGAGTGGTGTGTAACTAGTTAAAACTGCTTCAGTATCTTGGGGCTTAATGATGCAAAAAAAAGACATCAAGTTTTAAGAGAGACCTTGTGCACTCCAGGGTAAAAAAAAACTGATAAAGCTGATTCGGTGAATTAGTAGAATCACTAAGGAATGATTACTCCACTCCTGGATAAATACAACCTGATTTATGGATAAATACAACCTGATTTGAAAGAGCCATCATGGTTTCTGCAAAGAGACGTTCCTTTACAAACTTCTGAAATGATCAAGAAACAGCTGTAAGAACTAAGTAAGTTAACTTTAAGTAAGAACACTGTAAGAACTGTATGTTTTTATGATTTTGGCTTGACCTGCAAGTTGGTATCTCTGAGCATCTGGCTTGGCAACAGTAAGAGGTCATGAAGGGAATAAAGGACCAAAATAGGATGGGACTGCAATTTTTGAGTCAAAACAGATCTTATGGAAAATGTCAATTTGTGAAAGCTAATTGCAATTCAACTGAAGGTTTTTATAATGGGTTCTGAAGCCCCACAGGCTGAACTTCTCATCAACCTGAAATGCCTGACCATTTTATCAGAAACGAATGCTCATTTCACTATTAGGTTATTCTTTAGGTCTAGTCTAAAATCAGAATTAAAAAGAGCATCTATGATCTTCAAATTTTACAAGACAAGAAAACCATGCCCTCCTGATCCCCTAGTCCTGAGTCATTAAGCATTTTAGTACAAAGCAAAAGAAATCTCATTTTCTCTCACTCTCATCCTTCAGGATTAACTATTCAGTGTCTTGAAGTACCTTTATGAATCAGCTAAAGAGCCTTGCCTTCCCTCCCCTTCTCCCCATAGAGAGATTTGCTGCTACATTGATCGGTTCTTACAGGGCCTATCAGCATTTTCCATATAAATTGGGCCCATGATCTGAAAAGTCAGCAAATTGGGCTCACAATAGCTCCTTCAAAGCAGCCATGCCTTTTTCAAACAGGAAACATTTGTCTCAATTATTTTCCCTTCTTTCTGTTTTATCATTTTGCAATTCCTTTATCCCAGTGCCACAGCTCTACATGGTTTAACATTCATGCTAGAGAAACTGCTGCCTGCAGGGCAGTTTTCTGATGTGGATGGAGTATATTTACCTAACAACTTTAATGAGAAATAGATCTTAGAATGCATTCCTCATCTGGGGAAAAAAAAAGCAGATGTTGCTGTCTTAAAGCACTACATGAAGCTTTCCAAAGCAAAACATCCACAGTAAGTATTTTAAAATTATTGAACAATACAGGGTTAAAAACTCATTCCTTGGTCTTACATAGCTGCATGTGTAAATTAGCATTTGTTGATGACAGTGCCAGGGTTAAGCATAAGGTTTTCTGGATATGTTACAGTATAAGGAAAAACATGAAGGGCTGTCTGCCCTCCTGGGGAAAAAAAAAAAAGGACCATTTCATGCCAGCAGATGGCTACAACTCATTACTGTGTAAATGTATAGCATGGAAAATGGAACGACACACTAATTAGCATTTTCCAGGAATACATAACAGAGAATGGTATGTGCTCGTGCCATTTTATTCCATGTCACATTAATTGAGTACTGGATAAGTGACAAAATGCATTAAACTAACCATAGCTTTTGTCAGCAGCAGCAGATAAACTGAATTTTTCTCTCTCACAGAGATTTTATTTCCTTACAGACACAATGACAGAGGAGGAACCTGTGCACGGCCCAACCCCCACCTCCAGCATTCTTACTAACTTACTGTACTCTTCATTTCACTGTAAATTATTTTTGCCCAAGGTTACATCAGGCCTTGCCCCAGTAAATTTCTGATGAAACAATAGCTCACCCCTATTTAAGCAGCATCTTGTCTCCCTGGCATGGGGCTGCAGAAGGGATCCCTTTCTCCAGGGTGGCCATCTCTGCAGCAGGTTTGGCTTGCTACCAGGGAATCTCAGAGGGAAAACTGGCATAAAGTGGATTCCAGACTTTTAATTAATAACTTTAAAAGAACATTAGGTTACTGGCAACAGTGAGATGGACACTCTGACTGCGACCCTTGAGTTTTCAACAACTCCAGTAACTCTGTAAAAAACCTGGGCTTCTTTTTCCAAGTACATCCAAGTACATCCAATAAAGATCTTGAAACTAAAATGCTGCCAAATGCTCAGCTGTCCTGAAAAGCAGCTGAGGCATTGTAGCTCAAATAATTTTTATGGCACACAAATAAGCTAATTTTCTAAAAATCATTTGTATTTGCAAAATGCCATTTCTTTTACTTTGCAGAACCATACCTCAGATCTAATCCAGCTACACACCTGTGCACACTTAGCCACGGAATGAAATGCACCCAGCATTTGATTGAGGCACCCAGTGTCACCTGTTCACAGGGGCTACAAACAACCATGGCAGCCTTCTTTTCCATCCTTGCTGTGGGTGTCACTGCAGCAGCCCCAGGTTACCCAGGGCTGGGGTCAGGCTACTCAAAGAGCTGTGCACAGAGATGGCTGGGGCATAACCAGCTCAGCTTCTTGAGCTAACAGGGCAGAACTGTAAATCCCTCTCAAGGTGCCTGCTCCCCATCCTCTTTTACCATGGGGAACTGGGAGGAGAAGATGTGCATTGGGTTGCAGCTGTACGGTGACTCAAAACTGTCTGAGTTTTGGGTAGCCAGTTTTGTAGTAGTTTTCTGGAGCAGTCAGAAAGAGGGGAACCTTCTGAATGTTGAATCTGTCCCAGTTTTCAGAAGAACATCTTGTTGCTTTGTTTGTAGCTCAGTGAAAAATGACCTGTCAGTCAGCAAGCACTAACACAGCAAAGTGTAATCAGAGCCCAGGCCGTGGGTTATGGGCAAGACAGAAAGAGAGAACTGGGCTACTACCACACTGCTCCCAGTTCAATCTTGCACTGCCTTTCTGGGATACCAGAAGAGCATGTTGTTACACCACTCCTCTACACTGCCTAAATGTTACATCAATATCCCTCTTTACTAATCAAGGAGGAAAGTACACCAGGAGGCAGCTGTGAGACATCCAAGAGGTGGGATAGAGTTTGTTTTGCAGAGCTCATTTAAAAGGCTAAAGATACCCCTTCCATTTAGCTCATTGCTGTTTGAAGCCTCATGCTGAGAGCATTCATCATATGGCTTCTATAGATCTGTGATCTTGTAACACAAATGAGATTCAGTGGCAGGAAGGGACCCTGTAGGACTGGATTATACAAGGAACAGGTCAAATAATCACTGACTGTAGGGTCGAATTTCCAGTCAAGGAAACATTATTGGTTACCCAGGAAAGGCAGCAGCAAGAAATAATTTTTCCTCACATGCAGCAGAAACTGCAATGCCTCGTTTTCTATAAACTTATATCCTTTGCTACTTTAACCCTTGTTATGTCAATAAATCCACTGTTGGACCCATGCCCCTTGTGACAACCATACAGAGTGAGTAGCATAGCCAAGGGGTATGGAGGCAGTGAAGCTGTGAACAGAGAAAGTGGACACTATCAGCTCCTTTTATTATGGAAAATGCAGTGGTCAAAGGGCAAGGAATAATCAGACTTTTTTCTTCATTGTTGTAAAATTATACTGGAAGCAAGAGAGATGTTCACAGCAGCGTGTATCATGATGATTTAAATAATAATGTATAGGAAGTACTACTGCCCAATAACTGTTTTAGTTTGTACTCAAAAAGAAGGCTCATCCACTGGTATGACTGCCAGTGATGATGCTTCTGTATGGGGAGATTAGTATTTGCCTGTACAGATGATTAATAACAAAGCTGAAATTTAAATAAACTGTACTGAACAGAAACACTTTGAAAATCAAGAAGCCTGGAAGAGGGCTAGAAGTTGGCTGAGTAATTTTGTATTTCACTTACACTAATTTTTCAAATATCTTTAGCATAATATTGAGGAGACTAGAAATCCATCATTATCATGCCAGTGCTTACAGGTAACACAAATAAAAGCAAGGCAGGAAGAATGCAAAGACTGTCCAAACAGATAAAGAACTGGAATATAAATAAGCTTCTTAGCATGGCTTATGCAAAGTAGCTGTTACTCTCTTAATGAGATTACAAGTTTGTTTGATAAAGGCAGCCACAGCTTCAATACACTTAAATGTCCTAGGGTGCTTGAATTAGTTATACACAACGGGCTCATTAAAAAGTAATCACTTTTCTGTATCAATAAAGCACACAAGTGACAAAATCAGGAATTGCTGCAGGGTTCTTAAATGTCATCTACATCCACGGGGCAGTGGATGCAGGTAGTGCTCCTGGTGAGGCCACAGCAAGGCATACACTGAGCAGCAGTGCCAGTTCCATCTCCTGCCTCACTCTCCTTCCTCATCAGCCCCTCATCACTGCCTCTCCACAACTTATCCACCCTGCCAGAATTCTCTTGTGGATGCCCACACGATCAACTCCATCAGAAAGTGGATCCTGTTTAAAAATAATCTAGTTAGTACCTTTCCCTCAAAGCCCAGAAACAGCTTATGCAGCTTTTCACTGGATCAAAGTTAAGCCAATTTACTTTGTAAAGGCACAAATGCTTGCACTAGAAAGGCAAAAAACACCCAGAAAATAGGCAAAGTAGGAGAGGAAAAAAACAAAGTAGAAATTGATGTAAAAAGTGCAGATGCTCAAAGGCTTGATGCTAAGTAACAAGGAGAACACAGCAGCTATGCTGTGATGTGGGTCATTTGTGAAAGGCTGGGTTACCTATAAGAAAAAGCATCATAACATTTCCAAAGCAAAGTTTTACATCTAGAATCAAGATCAAAAGGTCATCCCTAAAAATTGTCCACAAATAATCAATTTATTGGATTCTACAAAGGTCATGGAAAGAAATTGCCCATAATGGTATAGACACAAACTACTTGATCTAATAACCTTTAGCAAATTCAGGTTGAAAGGAAAATAAAAGATTTTTGTGTTCTAGTGAAACATCCAGGAGAAAGATGAGGTCTAAATGGTCATTTAGCATTTAAATTTAATAAATTTAATTCACTTTTCAAGAAGCCTTTTAACTTGATAGCCCAGGAAACTGAAGACCTTTTCCCATTCAAAATGTGTCTCCTGAGCAGTGGCCAGACCAGAGGACACTGGTGGGAATATCCAGCCCTACAGACTCAGTTTTCACTCTGGCTCACAGATAAACAGGAGTCTGCCCACCCTCCTTGTCTGTGCTGGAAGGCTCTGTCCTTACAAACCGTTGCCTCTTCTTTCTACCATAATTAGAGAAATATTGACTTTTTAAAAAAAGATTTAGTCTTACAGCAACATTTTCTTTGTTTTCCCTGAGAAAGAGCAACCTCAGCTCTGCCAGTTCAGCTGCCATGCACATTGGTGATTTGCCTTTGCAGAATGTGTGCATCTCGGTTAGTGCCCAACAGGCTCTGGAACACCTGCAGTAGCCAGGGTTTGGGTTTGGTTGGTTTTGGTTTGGTTTTGATTTATTGTGGCTGAGTCTTCACAGGTAGATCTTACTTCTTCCTCTCAGCTCCAATAGGTATTTCTTGGCCTTTTTACATTCCCTAGCAAACTCATCCAGAAATTTCAAGGGAAGTTTCCTTTGGAAACTGTGATTGAATGAAAATAGTCACATATGCAGATGAGAAGTTAAAGCAATTCCTTCTAACAAGGTAGGTGTGATGTTCATCATTTCTAATGTCAGTTGGCAAGTTTTGGAAACAGAAGCAATTTCAAGTTTGAATGAATCCATTCGTGTTCATATTTTATGTAAATAATCAAAACAATACAGTTGAAATAAGAGGTTTAGTGGCTCTAAAATTAACGTTCCATAAATTCCATTTCACGGGAAATTAGGTTTCTAATTCAAGCCAAAAAAAGGAAAATTTTGCAATGGGTGAATTTCCTGGGAGCCAGGAAGGGAGCTTTTGGCAGGTCAGCCCCTGTGCTGGAGGTGGGAATGGGAGGGGGGCACAGTGAATCATCAGTTGCTTCTTTCCAACCCAGTTGCTTGAACTTTTAAAAGGTTGTTGAATTGCTTGCCACATCTGGCCCCTCCAAAATCACATAGTTTAATCTTCTCTAAAAGAGAAACCTTTCTGAGTTTCACTGTTCTGCAACTGCTTTTTGGAAAAAAATGTTGGTTCAGCATCTACTCAGCCACTTGCTGCTTGTCTCAAATGTCTGCTCTTCAGAACAGACACCTCATGTATGCTTGCATGGTATTTATAAAGGGTCTTCAGCTCAAGTAAGCATCTCAGATCCATTCAGATCCATTTCTGGATGGCCAGACCATTGTAAAATTAATAATATATCTAGAGAGAGGGTGTTTATTATTCAGAATGGCCTGCACAACATTAGCATATGACAGAACCCACATCGCTCAAAAGGCAGCAGCCTGGTGTGTTAAACCCTGCCCAGCCCAACATATCCAAAGGGTTCAAAGCCCTACATTGCTTGAATATGCACTTTTAAACTTTGTGGTTGAGTAACTCTGCAAGTGAACTCCAGACCCACTGGGAATCACAGGCCTAAGCAAACGAACCAAAGTCCACAAAGAGATGATGGCCTGAGCAAAGGGCAGAATGTGGATGCAGAGAAAAAAAGGAAGAAAGCAGAATAAATAAGCTCCACACCTGGAAACCTGAAGGATCTTGCTCACCATTGCCACAGAGAAAAATGAGAATGACTTACGTACTCTCGGTGTTTTTGAATGAGCTGCCTGGCTATGTTCTCTTTGCTGGGATCTTTATGCCAGTGACTTTACTCCTGCTGCTGGTAATTGTCTACTTCAGGACTGAACTACTGGAAGGTGAGTCAGGAATTGGGGACAAAGAGGGAGGAAGATAGACAAAACTTCTTTTTCAACAGGCTACTGTTAGGCTTCTACCACTAACTAAACTGATGAGAACTATGATCATAAATAATTTATACTGCACTTTAGACCATTTCCCACTTAAAAAAACATTGCAGAAATTTGTTTGGAACTTAGATTGAATCCACACTTAAAACTCCATATTTTTACATAGAAGATTTTACTATACTACACTACAAGGGGCAACCAAAATGAAGAAAAAAACCAGGGTAGTTGAAATGCAGATAATTTTCCTCTGTGCTTTCACCATGCAAGTATTCAGTGAGATAGGTAACAGCATTTACACACTGCAAGTATTTTGTTACAGAGCACACTACTGTGTTCATTCAGAGGTATGTACTTGCTTCTAGCTTGTACCTAAATGCACATTTGCCATGTTATCTTTTTCTATTTTAAAATCAGCTTCATACTCACTTCAAAAATCAATCTTCAGGGTAAAACCCAAACAAGAATCAGCCCCACACCAGTAAGCTCAGAGAGAGTGGAGCGCACCTGGGCCCTGCAGTCTGGGGCTGTTCACACAGCCTGACTCATCCTGCACAGAGGCTACAATCATAGCAGGCAAGGAGTTTCTTCTAGAAGTGAAACCCTTGTACATCACACCACCCAGTTTTTAATGGCATGATCTTCGTGCCTACCAGATTTCAGTTTCAGCTGCAGCAGCAGATTCACACTTACTCTCTACTAAACTTCAGGGGCTTCTTGATGCAGCTTTGTGAGAACCTTGCCTGGGACAATGGTCCCACATCACACACACTATGGGTTTCAGCTCTAGCAGCTCACCCACAACCTCAAAAGCAGAGGCAGGCAGGGCTATCCTGAGCACAGGATAAGCTGAGGTGTTTAAGAGCCAGAAATAAGCTGGCCAGAGATGCATTATCCCAACAGGAGAAGACTAGATTTATCCACTAGCTCAAAGAAAGGGAAGAGCCCTTACCTAGGTTGTCAGATCAAGCACTGTGATTTGTACGTTCATTAAGCTTGCCCTATTCTGCAGTCTTCTGAAATCCTGACAACTGGACAATTTAACACTGTTAGAGAAGTAAGGAAGACCACACATTCCCAGAAATCTCTAAAGGTTACACTTTCTATTTTATATAGCATCTCCAGGTGTTTAGACCCCGGGATTTAACAGAGAGGAAGAAGGGTGCCTCTTTGCATACAAGTGTACACCAGAAGTTACCTTCAGGCTAGTAAAACCCAAACATTTCCTGTTAAACTTGTGCTCTCAGATACTAAATTAATCAACCAGGGAATTTGTGCCTAACCCAGCTCTGTCTTCAGCTATAAATAATCATTAGAGCAAGGTGCTGACAGTTTTTCACACACTAATGAATACACAAAAACCCCATTGTGGTGCCAAAACATAATGCAACTGTGTATCTATGAGGGAACAGGAAGGCTAAGTATTGAGAGCTGTGTCTTGAAAAACAAGCTGGTAACATTATTGTATTAGACTTTGGATAAAAGCAGGGATTCTCCCATTCATCATCTCTGTGTCCAGACAGACATCAACTATTATGAAACAATACTGAGACACTACTGAACTTTTTCTTACCTGGAGATGCTCTTGCTTCTCTGTTCCAGCCTGGATCAAGTGATTACAACTCCCACCAGTTCAGGTGTTTTGCTGAGGCTCTGACAACACTTTCATGGAGCCAGATGTTCACATTCACTGCTGACACAGGCTGTCCTACCCTCTTCCACTGTCACCCTATCTTTCTTAGCTGCTCTTTCTGCAGGTCTGTAAATCCTCTGCAGAACCAGATGCCAAATCCTGCTTCTTTTAAAGTACAGAGATTTTAGCTTTCCATTCCTAGTGAGTTTAAGTAATGATTTCCAAAATTTTCTGAGATTAGCAATCAAAGCTTTAAGAGCGAGGTGAATGAATAAGCTGGCAAACTAATTTGCCAAAGGAATATCGCTTCTGTGGTTCTCTCTTTCACAACTGAGAAGGATGCTTTAAAGGAATCATCTGGCTGTTCAGTGCCTGAGGGAAGGAGATTTCTCAGCTTGCAGATCATAGGTCTAGTGGTTGGGACTATCATGAGGATGCAAGATCAATTCCTGTCTTATCTGGTACTTTGGGCATTGCAGTCCCAGCTGTACCCTCCGGATTTGAAACTGCCAGAGTTCAACCTATTGATTAGGTCTCCAGTCAGCTCACACACATCATCCCAAACAACTTCCCCTGCACAGGCAAGAGCATCAGAAAAACAGCTAACCACAGATAAACCTGAGAAAAGACTCCTTCAAATCCCAATCCTCCATCTCTGACAACATCTCCGAAATTCACAGAGTCACAGAATTTTGTCAGGGTCAGAAAAGGCCTCTAAAATCACCGCATCTAACCATTAACAGCTCTTCCTCCAAATAAAATATTAATCAACTATTAATGCCCACTAGAGCATGTCCTGAAGTGCCTCATCTACACAGTTTCTTAAATACTTCCAGGGCTGATGATTCCACCACCTCCCAGAGCAGCCCACTCCAACATCTCAGTAAAGCCCATTCCAACATCTCTCTTCTCTCGGTAAAGTCTTTCTACTATCTAGTCTAAACCTCCCCTGCTGCAGCTCCAGGCCATGTCCTCCAATCCTATCATTGTTCACTTGAGAGAAGAGGCCAGGACCCACCTCCCTACAACCTCCTTTCAGGCAGCTGTAGAGAGAAATAGTGTCCTCTCAGTCCCCTGTTCTCCAAACTAAACATTCCCAGTTCCTTCAGACTCTTCCTAATAGGGTTTGCTCTACATTCAGCAGGTACCTATTAAGTACCTATTTCCTTATATGTATCATTAATTTTTTCTTTTTAATAAACCAAATTTGCATTACTAAAAGTAAGGCTTCCTTGTTTCATTGTCAAATAAGCATTTCATTTTTCTCTGTGCAGCACAAAAGGCTCCATGTAAATGTATCAAAACCTACCCCAGTAAAATCCCTTAAAGATTCTTTAAAAATAAAACTAAAACCAACAAGCAATACAGCACACATTTGTTCTGAACAACCATCAATGACAAGGGAAGCTAAGGTTCTGTTACATGCTAAAAAGGCTAACACATGTTCTCCCTCCCACCCCCAACCTTTTTTTTTGTTGTTCTTTCTTCTTCCATCTTTCTCCAAATACTCTCCATCTTCTAACACCAGCATGTTCTGAGGATGCCAGGCAATGAGGGCAGAGATCATTTGTCTGTTCTGTTTGCACCACAGGCATCATGGGGAGGATCAGGACAATTTGAGGCTCTCATGGCACTGCCACAGTACAGCAGAAGGTAAACTGCTGACTGCTCTCCTTGACATTGTTTAGGGACTTTATTCTGGATTACAAATTGGTGGAGGCAAATTAGAAGAATATTTCTGTTAGTGGCAACAGGATTTGTGTCAGTGCTTCACTGGGCAGAGGCACAGTCCCAGCCTCACATTTTCCTCTAGACCATAAGCAAGTGATACTAATGTGCTACCTAGGCACCTTCAATTTACAAAGAGTAATTGTTACCAATATATGCCAGCTTCTTTATGAAAATTCACCACAGGAAATTAGCCTATTCTTATGGAATTTTGTGTTGTTTGGTTTGTTTTCCAGTTAATAAGGAACTGGCCAAGGCCCAAGACCCCGGAAACGCTCACCAGAATTACTATGGCCAGTGGCAGAAACCCAGGAGGCCTTGCATAAAGAGAAAAAATGCAAAAACTGAAGGACATTTAAGGGTACCTCGCATCTCAGGAAGCAAGATTAAACCTAGAACTCAGCTCTGCAGGTTTCAAAATAACCAGCTGTAGATAAATACCACAGAGGAAAACAAAACAGAGAGAAATTAGTGCTGCACTGTACAAACGAAACAGCTGCTGCAGTTCAAAAAGGTCTTTTAGCAGTTTTGCTTTCTCACATGAGGCCAAGTAAGCAGTGCTTAAAGCAGCTCCTGGGACACCAGAGACCTCCTGCAATGTACTGACTGCATCAGTTCCCTTCCATGAGGCAGGATTTTGGGGGAGGGAAAGGACCTTGCACACTACCCCTTCCCTGGCCTACTGAGAATAAAGCTGTCTAACAGGTTCCTGAGAAAGCTGAGCTGGCTTATATAAGGCAGGCAGTCTAATTCAATTGAAGATACATAAATAGCAAGCACTAACATCTAGGAAATTGAGAAGGGAACACTTTGTACACTTTGGGAAGATTTGTGAAGTTTTGCATAGAATTTGGAAGCAAAGTGGAACAATGAAGGGAAACAAAAGGACTGCTCTCTGCTGACTGACCATGCCAAATTCTGAAACCATGGATTCATTCAGTACTCCACAAACCAGCTATCATTCCAATTTAAGGACAAACTGATGATTTTTCTAATTAAAAACCCCTAAGTATGGACCCTTCTTTTTTTGTGTCACTTGTCATACATTAAAAATCCTGTTTCCCCCTCTCTTTAGCTATAGATGTACAAGCTGTAGTGCACCTCTGATTAGCCATGGCAGACAGCCCACAAAAATGCAACTCAAACTGTTTTAAAGTACTGTTGCTTTTTGACCTTTATGTTTCTGATTCTCAGTTTAAACTCAAACTGATGAATAATGACAACTGGCTATCATTACTGTCCCTGGTCTTGGCTATCAATTGCTATCTACAATTGCTTTTCATGACAGATGTTTGTCATCATCTGCCCTGCAAGAACAGAGCAGAAAATGCTCTGAGATTGTGTGATTTTTCTCATAGACTAAGAACTTCTTCAAATAATTTTATAAAAACACTGAGGCCATGACTACAGTTTTAAGAAAGTTTATGAAAACAAGATTCAAACAGCAAGTACTTTTACTATACATAACAGAATTCTAGTGCCTTTTAATACTATCCTATTTTTAAAACTACACAATTAAATCACACTGGTTTTATCAATTAAATTGTGTTGAACAAGTGAAGAGCCAATTGCTTATTACTTGGAAAGAGCTACTTGTTCACTTGTGCAGTAAAAGTAAAGGTTAGGTTACTTAAATTCTATTACCTCTAGTAGTCTAGAGGTAATAATAATTCTATTACCTTATTCTAAGATAATAATTCTATTACCTCCAGTAGTCTCTACTTAAGTTCCCCCCCAAATTATTTATGTTTCAAAGTGCTTTGTAGTGCCATTTGAAATCAGCAGAGGGTGCTGGGTGGAAAAAGCCAGAAATACATTTAGAAGTCACAGCATTAACATGCACAGCAGAAGTTAAATACAAGATGGAGGTATGGACTTTGGCTTCAAGGGAAGCGATCCTGTAAAAGAACCACAGCAAAACATGGAAGTAAAAACAAGCTTATCTGTCTTAAGTGCAAAGTACTGATACTTTACACCGTGTACCTCCAGACTTGACTGTAAAGGCAGAGAGTCTCATGAGGTCTTACTATTGCTCCACTCCTACCTCCAGTGAAGTCTGCTCTTGTACTTCAAGGGCTGGCACAAAGCAAACAACCTAATGCTGCTCTTGTTGAAGGATCCATCATAATCCCATGAAAACAGTGATGATGGTAAAGAATGCGATAATGTAGTGAAATGAGGCAACCACTAATTGCTGGAACTCACAACCTGGGCATGCTTGGCTTTTTCTGCTTCTATGAGCACCGTGCTGACCTGACTGCGCCCCTGGAACTTTGTCTCAGCACCGCACTAACTTGGTTGCGCCATCAGAGCTCTTCACCACTAGGGTGAGGCTCGAGTGGCACAGCCGGTTAGCGCGCGGTACTTACACAGCAAACTTGAGCAATGCTGAGGCCGTGGGTTCCAGCGTGAGCTGAGCTTGTGAGTTCAGGCCTCACCTTTTACTGGCCCCCTAATCCTGCTCATGCGCATTTGGGGCCCGCCCTAATCAGGCACAGGTGGGCTTAACACAAGCTCATGCCACTCCCTGGCAATTAGTGGCACCTGGTTGCCTCATTTCACTACATGATAATGCTTTGATTCATTGCTAATGCTTCTAAGGTTAGATCTATACCATTATGTAAAAAAGTTATTATACCACATAAGAAGTGTATTTATGAATGCTTGTGACACAGGGACTGAGACATCAAGATGCAATAAAGATTCTTTACAAAAGTCTTAACTTATATAGCTATTATTAACAGAGGTAAACAAGCCTGTTGCCTTCATTACACAGCTTCTTCAGTTCTTTGATGTTCCTGTAGGCTGTGATGTTAAAGATCAAACACACCACAGGTAGTAGAGAACCAAAAGTTAAAGCCAGGTATAAACATGGTGTCTAAGGAGAGAGATCTGCATGTTTGATTCTAGTGTTCTACCTCTGCTTTACAGCTGTCTCACCTAGAAAAAATGACACATTATCAATCCACCTGACAGACAGACCTCCTGCCATGACTGCTCTGTACCTCCCCAGAGGATTCTTGTTTCATCATTTGCTAGTTAAGTGTCTGACAATTTCCTCAGCTGATACAGATTCTTGCAACATGTAGCCCATACTGCCAATAGACTCAATATCCTGTGACACAGAAGAGTTCTGTTTTCCTACATACACCTTAGGTAACAAGTTTTTCCTTTCTAAGTAGACCAGCAGGTTTGAAGTGAAAAAATGCATTTTTCTACCACATCAGTGAAACTACTGTTACCTGAATATATCAACTTCTGATTTGGTATCCTTAGAGAAAATATGTAAATACTCTGCAATACATTCTTTCCTCTTTTATTAACCACAACCTACGTAATCTTTTGCAGAGAAGTTGAGCCAGCTGCTGCAAAGAATTTACTTTTTACATTTAAGATGTTGCCAGTAGAAAAGCACTGACCTTGGTTGCTGATCAGAGGTTAAAGGCACTGTAACACACACAAAAAATTAGAAATAATCATTCACCCAAGAAAAGATTGGCCTGGACCACATATAAAGTTATAGATTTTATGTTTAACAAGGCTTAGCACAACACAGAATTGATCTTATTGGTTTCAAAAAATGACTGAGAACAGCGGGATTTAAATAACTGAAAAAAGTATTATCACTCTTTAACAGCACTTTACTCTAAAATGGTGGTATGGATACTGGATAGGCTATAGATACACTGCATGACTTTGACACAACTGCTTATTGAGATGTAATTGCTAGGATGTAGGAGGATCTGACATTCAAGATTCACTAACATGCCATGAAAATACTCAGGTCTTCCTGTTTTCAGTTGAGTTACTGAATAGTGTTAAGAAATAATCTGTTTTCACACTACCAGGATGAAACACATCATAGTATCTCACACAATTCCTTCAAAAAGGGAAAAATGTATCTATTTCAATAGCACTAAAGAATTAAGTCTTTGTCCAGGTAAATTATAAAAGCATTCCCTAAATATACATGAACTGGCTGCCAGGAAATAATTTGGCTTCAGTTATTACCACTGAGGAGTCCTCTGCCTTCCTGTCACTGGAAATAACATGAAGCTGGGATTCCTCTCCATCTACATCCTGTAAGCATGCTTAAACGTTCTTGCCTGTGATTGCTACCTTTTAATTTCCAAGAACAGAACTTAAACTTTCAGCATTTAATAGGTAAGGCTCAGAACAAGGTGATGAAAACTGTTAAGTGTCTCTTCTTGTATCTGCAGTGGTGCTGTCGAATGAAGCTAGCACAGCAGTCAGTCAAAAGGAAAAGGCATTTATGTGGCACACTGAAAAACCTGCCAGAGGAATATTTTAAAAAACAATCAGTCAAAAGTCCAGAGAGACAGAAAAATCTGAAAGTCTGATAGAACATAAAATCTTTGAAAATTGCAGGAAGAACATTTGGGAAAGTACTGCTTTCTAGGATAGTACTTAAACACCCCCCTAGGTGACTCCCAGTAGCCTCAGAGACCGGAATCTGGGAGTGTTGGTCATTTAGCCCAGCCCAGCCGTTCATACACACTCACCTCCAAACCCTCTGCTTCATACTAAACAGAATAATTTAACACTACAGTAAATCCAAGTACCTTTTTTTCAAGTGCTTTTTCAACTCAAAAAACCCTGAGCAGCTTGAAAATCAAGAATCTCCAACCTTTCAGAGAGAGCAGTAGTTGGATATGCAGTGCAGGATATCAGTTTCTGCAAGAAGACCACTTCCACAGTTAAGATGTCCAAATGCTGAGGAGCTCCCACTGCACCCCAACCAAGGGTACACTTAAAGTTGCCAGTTACCAAATCTCAAACTCTGGATTTTGTATTAGTATTTCATGTATTCTGCTCCACCGTCCTGGTTTGGGCCAGGATGAAGGTAATTTTCTGTCTTGTATTTTTGCTTTCAGCTGAGTCTCTTGTAAGTAGCTGCACTTGCTGAAATTAACAGCAAGTTTCTCAGACAGTGTCTGCTTCTGGGACTGGTAACACTTGATGTTTATAGTTACAGCCAGAGACTGGTGTGCAGAGCCAAGGACACTGCTCAGCTCCGAGGAACATCTTACGCTCTGTAAAGAGGAGAAAAGAGGTCCCACCTGCAGCCCTCCTTTGGGGAGGAACAGACAAGATAGATGCCAGAATTGACCAAACAGAGTATTCCATCCCATACTTGTCATACTCAGTATAAATTTCAAGGATCATGAGGGTCAAACCCTTTCCTGCTTCCCCTTCTTCACCTGTTCCTGTTTGCTTTGGCATCCTGGGAGGATTATACCCGTTCCTCTGCCTGTGGTCCTGATCCGTGCCAGCCCATATCTGTGTGTTCCTGCCTCCAGCTCCCGACTGCTGCCAACTCCAGGATTCCAGCCTGGACTTTCCCAGGGCTGCCCTGCAGCCTCGGGGCTGACGTGAGAGTTACTGGGGGAGAGGAGGGAGGAACATGGTATCAATTTTCCTGTATATTTGTACATATCTAGTAAAATTTTTCCTTTTTATCATTAGTTTTTCATTAAAGCTGTGTAGTTTAGTTTCCAACGCATAAGTCTCTCTCCCTTATTCTCTCTCCTTTCTTTATCAGGGCGGAGAGGGGGATTAACAGCATCTGTCATTCAGTTTAATTGCCAGTCCAGTGTTAAACCCTGACATCCACATATTAATGACTTCTGTGGCCAAACTAAAAGCCACACTGTTTGAGTTGTCATATAGAATACTTCAAGAAACACTTTATATTGTACTTGTTGATTGCTTTGACCAATGAATCTTTTGCTATTTTTGTTTTTTAAACAGTCTGTTACATGGGTTGCTTGCTTGTCTCCTTTATGAAACCTTAATCTATGAATCAACCCATAGAACAATTCCAACATTTTTATGAATCCTTGGATGATCATGATTAAAAAGATGTATTAAGTATTTTTCTGTAGGACCCTCATGACTCATTGGTCTAAGTATTTACACAGAATTAATTACTGAAATATCTTCTCATTAAAAGGACCTCTAATTATATTTGAAATTGCCTATGTACTATAAAGCCAGCTTGTGAAGTGCCTCGAGAACAATTTCTTTTGTTGCCTGTTTCAGTTTTGCTATAGATACATTAAAAATGTAACAATGAACATTCACCAGAATTTCACAATATCCCAGGAAACTCAAATAATTAAGTAAAATCAGAAACTGTAAAACTTGAATATTTTTAGGACTGATCACACTTGGGGCTTATGTTCTTTGTGTGACAACAGCTGTTTAATTTGTACATGTTTAATTAATGCAAGTAATAGCACAAGCTATGCTGACCTGAAAGCACTATTAATTTTTCCCTGACTAAAGGTCCCAATTAGTATTTGAAGAAACACAGCTCTCAGTGGAGGTAATGTTTTCAAGGATATTATATTTGCAGGTTTAAGGATTCAATACAATTGCATTAAAAACCAATATTGATCTAGCGTCTAACATCAGAGGGATCCAAATCGATAAGGAATTGAAGTAATATGCTTTCCTCCCATCAGCTGAGTTCTGCAACTAATACCACACCACATCACAAATACCAGAAAGATTTTATAGAGCTTTTTCTTAAACACTTCTGTATGAAAAATCAATTAGGAAATCCTCCTATGTGTATGTATCCCTCCACTTTGACTTTCACTTACATACTCCAAACTTGTCACTTCCTTGACAAGACTGCCACTGATGCAGTGTTGTGGCAGTGTTCATGTTAGGAGGCTGGGTGGGGTTCTCTTCCCTTTTTTGAAAGGTAGAACATGTCTGTTTTTGAAGAAAAGCTGGTAAGATTGGTATCTGATATTTTTCCAGAGATTATGGGATGCAATAAAGAATGCCTGTATGCATACAGAAATCAGTATCTTGGTTACTGTTGTCTTATGTTATCCAAATAACATGAAGCCAAAACTATCAGGAGTTTCTGTTAAGCAAGCACACCGACAGATGGCAGCAATCTCAACTGAGAATAGCACCAAAAATGCATTGCTCACAAACGAAAAAGAATGTAGTGAGAAGTGTTATGATCTGTTTTGTTACTTGAAGAGCATCATAGAGTCTAACTCAATGAACTCAGAAACTCTAGTAACCCTGCTACTACTTTTCAAGGTTCTGAGGCCTCTAGAATTGCAGTTCTCAGAACTGACTTGGTCAATTTAAATATCTCTCAAATTTACATCTGAGTGCCAGAAGTCATACAGAGAATAAACAACTTTATTTTATAACAGAATTACTGAAAGCAAAATATCACTTAATACAACTTCAAGCTGCTATAAATCTAATTTGGCCTTTCAACTTTACACAGAGATGACAGCAAAAAAAAAAAAACAACAAAAAAACCAAAACCACCCCAAAACAAATCCAACCAACCAACCCACCCTGGAAGAACAACATAAAAATAAACTCCAAAATAATTAACAAGTTTTCTCAATGGCAGTCTCAAATGATGGTACTGTCTTATTACTTTAAGAAAGGAGTCCATTGTACACTCAACTCAGTATCCTAAAAACCTGCATTAACCATTAGATGAAGCATTTGAAACATAAACCTTCTCAATAACAGCAACGTCAGTTCTAACATGGAGACAGTGCAGTTTAATAAAAAGCAAGCATTCTATACAAGTATTCAAATAATGGAAGTGTTGAAGTTTGGACACAGTAAGAAAAAAAAGCACTAAGGTTTTAAGCTGCCTAGATCATCTCTCGTTGGAAGAAGACAAAGAGATTTTATTCCTCCTTCTTTCCTTATCTGGAATGCTGCAGACAGCAGAACATCTCAAAAAAGTTGAGCATTGGCACCAAAGTGCAAAAAGAACACAGTGCTCAGTCAGAAGAAATGGGTCTGCAACTCCTTCTCCTCTCTAGACTGCCACACCATCTCTGCTCCACAGAGTGGAGGACCTTAGAACAGAAAGAGTTACAGAGATATCAGTATAAAATTTATCCAAAGAAACACATTTCTTCAAATTTTAGGAAATGCTGTATTTTTATAAAAATCTTTGTTATGTGATACCATATATTTACCTGAATAATCTGAAAAAAAAAATTCTGTAAGTTACTCCAGTAAAAGATTTCACTTGAAATATTTGGAAAAACCTATCTAAATTAGTAAAGATCCCCTTTCCTGCACAATTACCACCTCCTCCAGTGAACAAAGCTCTCCACACTTTTTTTTGTTCACTTTCATGTAATTAAGAATCAGCTTCAAAACCACAAGTATTTGTGCAAAAGAAGATCATACCCTCTAAAACTTCATTTTAAAAAAATAATCTAAGATTGTTAAGAAGTGGTTATAAAAATAAACAATAAAGACTGTAAGGAAATATAGACCAAAGATGTTAAAATGGAGTTTGGTATTGGCATTTAAGTCTTGGTCATCATTGTTAGGCTTGGTGAATTCAGTTGAGTAGTGATGACTTGGAATGATTACAGTTCTTCGTGGTCATAATCATGGTCAGTATAATCTTTGCTTCTGGAAGAAAAAGAAGGAGGAAGATTACATAAGCATTCATACAGGATATTATGTGGATGTCAGATCAGAGTAAAAAAGTCATTTTTTCATACAGGTTATTTTGGGGGAAGTTTTTTTCGTAAGAAACTGGCAATAACTACAGCCCTCTTCAATCATGATGTAAACAGTAACTCGGTTTCTGTCTACACTTTTCTTGCTTTAGGGTATTATTTCCCTTCACACAACTGTCACAGTATTTTAATGGTCACCTCTTGTACAGTTTACTGAAAATTTTAATCCACAATCTAATACATAAAACAAAATTAGTATTATTTGTTCAATTAGTTCAATTTGTTCAACCCCTCACAATCTTAGCATAATATCTCTCACTTTTATCAGAGAACACAAGTCTACAATATTGTCATATGCATCATGGCAGAGCTTTCAGCACCCTATAGACACCTAAATCAAAATTCATGGCATGACTCCATTGCCTAAACATAATCACCTAGAGCTGTTCCTGCAGTCCCACCTGTCCTTCAGTTGCTGCTACAGGAGGGCACAGGGCTCTTGATAGTTCAAGCTGCAGACAGATATGCAAGGCACATCAGGTGGCTCGTGTTTAGGGAGCAATTTCTTTTTCTTAATGTTTAACTGAAAGTTATCAGCCAAACAGGTCATCAGATTATCACTCAATTATATTTTGGAAACACCATTCCACAATGTATGTATTTTTTTTTAAAAAAAGAAAAACATCCTCAGCAGATGGGAGGAATTCTTTGAATGTTTATGCTGCATAAAATGTTCATAAACTAGTTAAATATTCAATGAAGGAACAGAAGCAACTTTGCAGCTGGTCATTAATGTAGAAATGCAGTGCAAACCTGCCAAGTTTGTTTCTTCCTACAATGACACAGTCTCTCCTAGAAAGATGCTGTCACTGCTTAATAGGATAGATTATAACACCAATTTTAAAGACAAATTCTGGATTAAGGTAGTATAATCAAACTAGCACATTATGCACAAAATATAACAGAAGAGGCAATCCCTGCTACCAAGACCTTTAAATTCACACTGTTTAATAATAAATGAAAAAATTTAATAATAAATATTACATATTAAAATAGTAAATCCTTTTAAAACAAAATGATCTGTTCTGCTGTCTCAGTGAAGCTTTCACATTAGGTCCTGCCATGTAAATGCTGAAAAAATCCAAGGAGGAGAGCTTGAGTATACATGTTTAATGTTGCTGTGTGCCAAGGGACCAGTGAAACTAACTAAGCCAGAACCATTATCCTTGTTACAAACTCTCTCAAAAGTGATGTGATTTCCTCCAAGTCTTTTTGGAGCATTTGTATCATATGAGTACTCATCCACACATCCCTATCTGACAGTTCAGTACAGTTCCATGCCCTCTGAAAACACATCTGGACCATACGTACCATTCCCATTCTCAGTGTCGCCAAGCAACAAAGCTACAAAATACCTCAAATTGAACACTGAAATAAAGGTACAGAGATTTGTACAACCTTATTTTTGTTGACTTGTCCTCAATTCTCTCTCCCTTTGTTATTTCCACAGTCTATAGCATTATTAAGATTCGTAATAATTTTTGAAAGGATTCATGTTATAACATTAATATCCAGGTGTCTGTTGACCTAGCACTTCCAAATTTGATCCATGTTGCTTTCCTGATTTCCACACTTAGAAGCAAAAATTAATTCCTTTTTTGAAACACACAGTCTGATCAAAACAAAATAATTTTTCAGCTCAAACTTAGCTCCACTGTGATGTAAAATCTCGAGCTTCTTGGCAAGATCAGAGGAAAATTGCCTAAAAGATGATTTATAAACTCAGCTAATCAAAACAAACATTGTAGTGCATGAGGCCAGGAAAAGCAACTGGAATCACTTTGATGGAGAAGGTGGATAACTGGATAGTTTTCTTTCTGCAGGCAGAGGGCAGGTATCCTATTCTTGTCCTCCTGGACTTCTCCACAGCATTCAACACTTGTTCTATGCAGTGCTGCACTCCTGTCCAGATGTTCAAGAAAAGCAAGACCCTTGTGAGTAGATTAAATAAACTATAGTCTTTGGTCTGTACATTTCAGCTTCAAATATGCATCTGAGATCAGTGACTAGCTCAAGGAAGACTCTGATGCCTTGACACTGGTCCTCTTTCATAAGTAGCATCCAATAGGTGCACTGCATAGCCTCTCAAACTGATGCTTGCATCTTTTCTCCTCTGCACCACAGAACTGATACTTGAAAGTAAAATCTTCAGCACCAGGGAAACTCAGGTACAGCAGTAAAAGCATTCCAACATGAGAAACTGTCAGGATTATGTGAAATACATCCTTCTCTCTAATATCTTACATAAAATTTGGAATCATAGGTGTCTCATTTTTCATTTATTCCTGTCACTTTAATAGTCCTCACGATACCTAGATGTCTCCTGAAGCTGTGGGATGAAGTTTATGACAGGTAGACTCCTTTGCCAAAAACCTTTAGTTGATATTAAGGGAATGCATGCCTAGAACACTCTTTCCACAGGCTAAAACCAACATTTGTAGAAAGCGCCAAGGAAATAAGAATCATGACCACTCTCATTTCTTTCAAAAATATGAAACTTCCTCTACCTTGACTCCCCCTACATTAACATTGATCAAAATTGGAACGGGCTGGCTGGGGAGGTGGTGGACTCTTCATCCCTGGAGACATTTAAAAAGCGACTCGATATGGCACTCAGTGCCATAGTCTAGTGACTGTGGCGGTAGTTGATCAAGGGTTGGACTCGATGATCTCTGAGGTCCCTTCCAACCCAGCCGATTCTATGATTCTATGAAATGCTTAGTAAAAAGTTGTACTGAGCCCGTTCCCTTTTGGGATATGCCAATAACACCTCTGCTCTTGTAGTTTAATAGACTCATCAGCAGACACTAAGTTGTCTCTCAAAGAAGGATTAAAACATTTTTTAAATTTATTTTTAAATGTCTCCCTTTTCCAAAAGATACCTTTCCTTGAACCTGGATTTACAATTAACAAAACTACCAAGTTTGAAAAATCTGAAGCTTGAAGTTTCATGCTATCAGCCTGTGTCATACACAAAGGAAATCTGAAAATTTATATTCCCCAACAGTTAAGACATTAGCCTATAACCAGTGCAACAGTGGATTTATTCAGCGCTCAGTCTGATTTTTCTATTGAATACAGTATGAAGCAGAACAGGGTTGGTTAGGTTTCATTTTTGTTGTGGTTTTCGTTTTGTGGTGTTTTTTGGTTGTTTGTTGTTTTGTGGTTTTTTTAACTTCTTTCTAGAAATGAGAGCCTAAGAAAATGACATTTCTTAAAATACCTTTCACCTGATAAAAGGCTTTAACACTTGAGCTTGCAATGCATTTACCTCCTGGCCTGGGAAAATGATAAAAGGTTAAATATTTCCCTGTGCTTGGAATTAAGCTGACTAAATTAAAATTTCCAAGTGTGCCCTTTCACTACCAGGAACCGTACACAGTCTTTCCACTAAACAAGCCAGATGTAAGGCTTAGGACTGTAATGGTACAGGTAAACAGAAAAATGTGACACATCCTTCATATTTTGCAGAAATAACCCAAAAGCACTTCAATATAAACTACATCAACTGGATTAAGCATCGCAGGAAATGCCATGAGAACACTGTGACAAAACAGAGATATACACAGGAAAATTTGTGAACTAAGTTTATGTAATATTGTACTGAAGATAAAAATTCTTACACTAACTAATGGTGTTACCATTAGTACCTGCTTCAACTCACCATTTTCTGACATGTCTCAAAGAACCCCCCTATTTTTCAAGCCTTTTATTACAGAATACAACAAAATTTATGCTAAATTTTCCTATGTTAATTGCCGAAGCTTACCTTAAGTATTTCCTTGATGGCATTTTTGAGTTTACTCTTCATCTTCCTCAGCAAGTTCAGTTTCTTTGTGCACCACAACTCTTGTGACAGACATGTCAGGGTGCTGTTCTTTGGCTTCTTTGATTGCCTGTGCCAGGGCCTGCAAAGGTATTTGAAATATGAAACTCAACAACAGCAAAAGGACATTTATGTGGGGCCAGAGAACGTGAGAGTAGGATTGGAAATTTTTGCTATCATTGTTCAGAACTCTAAATTCCTGACCTTGAGAGGGGTCAAGAAACAAACAAACAAGAAAAACCCGAAACCCAGAAGATGCAGCCAAGCAGCAAATAAAAACCAAAACAAAAAATTCAACACAAAACCAAACCTCAAAACACAAAACTGAACAGCAAAAAAACCCTAAGCCACTATGCTAAAAAAGTTAACAAAATTTCCAGAAATTAATAAATAGCCATTAAGTTATCCTGTAACTTTTCTATCTCATTTTAGGAGACAAAGTATTCTTATACTCCAGAAGCTTTTGAACTGCTGCAACAAATCTGACAAATAAAGACTTAACAAGGACATATACAGTACAAAAAAAGTGAGAGTTCTCATCAGTTCCCTGAGCAAAATGGAAAGGTCCTTTGAAATGTGCACTAAGTACGGTACTGAAACTCTGGAAGATCATAGCAAACATTTCTTTCACAGCACAAGAATGTCCTTTGTCTCCTTTTACTACTTTAAGAGAACTTTCCCTAGCCTAGTTTAACTCTGTGAAGTGTAAATATTACTCAGTTGCTTATAATCCCTCCTCTGTATTTTCAGAATTTTTATGTTCTTAAGAGATGTACCAACATACACAGCTGGCACCTGAACTAGATCATTGTTTTAGGTCCCTTCCAACTGAAATATTCTATTCTTCTCTATACAAGACTTTACAATCACATAAGAGCATCCTCTGAGAAAGGGGAGGTAAAAGAGAATCTGGGACTTTCTATTCCTTCCCCTGATCTCAATCTTACTTCAGTGAGCTGTATTACTGTTGGAACCTAAGGAAAAAACAAGAAAGCAGAAGGCATTCTGAGGCAATAAGAAACTTGCTATTGACCTCAGTATCAACCACAACTAGGAAAACCCCAAATATACTAGAAGCAGGAAAATATAATGTGGTGAAAATGTCTATTTTCACTTATGAAAGCAATAATTTCCTGAGCTATAGGTGGTAAGTGGGAGAAGAAATAAATAATGAGAGAGAGAGGGAAACACCTCCACTACCAACCTTAACTATTAAATGACAATGAATTTAAAATCCTACAATGAAAATACATAGAGAAGAACACTCAGTGTGCACTGGTACAATACTGATGTTCGCTGATTAATTCTAAAAACTTTTTATTAATTTGTCTTTTACAACATGCCACATGGAATCTCAGTAGCACAAATACAGATTTAAAAGAAAGTGTTGAGATTTAAGAATCAGTGCTTATAATCAAACCATAAACAATGTAAAAAAACTTAGGTCTCTAGTTGCTAAATTACAAGTAGTACAAGCATATGTATTCTGAAATGCCAAATTAAATTACTCTTTTCCTACTGAAAAGAGTTTTATTGATGTAGGGAGCTAAAAGAATAAACATCTAGCACTTTGTGCAGCTAAAGAGCTTCCTACCCACTGAGGAAAAGGTGGTAGAGATTTCTTAAATCTGTTAAAGGATGCTCACTGCTACTTTAAATGTCAGTGATTAAAATCTTATTTTGTACTTCCTTTTTTATAATTTCATTTTCTACCTCATTACCCATCTCTCTCAAAATAAAGCTGGGCTTAGAAAATAGTTTCTGGTACACTAAACTTATTGTGAGACCTTTCACAGGATGGTCACAGTTGGAAAAGACTTCTAAGATCACTATGTCCAAATGTCCAAAAATGTCCAAAGCACAGTGAATGTGTGTCAAGGTAAACAAGGACAATGCCCGATGCTGAACAGCCCTGTCATTTAATTACAAATTTCAATAAGAGACTCAACTTGTCAAGAGCCACTTTCTGGAGGCAAATCAAAATGTGAAATTAAATTCCTTGAGAGCTCTCAGTATATTACAATTAAGAACTTAAATCAAATCCTGCTGTGCTGATTTGTGTAGCTTTCATAAAGCTAGAACAGGATTCACTGCAACTTTACACAGGTGGACTTTTCAATTTTCATTACCTAGTGACTGTTGACTTTGTTACTACAGCTTCTAGTTTCTTAGATGAAAAACAATAAAAAATGTGTAATCATCACCACAAAGAATAGATAATTGCACTTTCTTTGTTATTCTCCCGTATAATGATTCAATTCAACCTGCTTAATTGGTCAGATGTAATTTTTAACATTAATTTCTAAGGCATCATAAGATACTGCTCTGGTACTGATAGAGAAAAATGGTTCTTACATATTATTCTAGCAGATCAACAACTACTTTTTTTATTCATAATTCTATAAATACAAGTCAAAAATTACTTTTTAAATTAGAGCAGTTTATGCTTTCATGTATTTCAAACTTTCAGTCAAAATGAGTCCTTATTCTGATGTTGTTGACAGAACATAGTAGAGACTAGCTATCCAGATGAATGTATCAAAATAGGATTATTTTAATAATGCTTTTCCTCCTAAATGGCAAAAAGAGCAGTAAGCAAATTGGGTATCTTCCAAGAAAAACAAACCCCCCTCCCATAAAACAGCCATCCCTTTAAAAACAGTAAGAAAACCATTCACATGATTTATTATGCCAAGTTAAAAATGTTGGTTTTCTTTTAGTTATATTCTAAAGGCTCCTTATTGACAACCCACAAAAGCTCAACAACTTTGCCACAATTACCAGTATCAGCATCCTCTCTTCCAATGTCCCTAGCTTTGTCTTATTCCAGGTTTATAAAATACCATCTAGAACTCACTGGACTATAAAAAGCCCACAGTAAGTGTCAACATCTTGCAAACTCACCTCATCATGGTCAATATCTGCATCTCCTGTAATGACAATGCGCTTCTCAATTCTTGTTTCTGATACTCCACCTTTTACCATCTACAGATGGCACAAAAAAAGAAAAATAGTAAGAAAAAAGACGGCATCTTGTAATTATTCCACTTTTTTGCCACAAAGCACTTTTTTCTGGTGCACTAAAGAAAAAAATGAGTTGCAACTAGCAGTAAATATTCTCAGTGCTAAATCACCCTTTCCTTTTTCAGTTACAGAGTTAGTCACATTCTAGCAATTGCTAAACTTGATAAAAACCAAGCAGTAGAGAATTACTATTTTACAGAATCAGCTTGACTCCAAGCCCAATTCCACCTTCTTCCACCATATAAAACTGGCAATGAGGAAATTACAGGAGTCTTCTCTTTGATTTCAACCAATCTATCATGGACCCCTTCTCAGTCCCTGAAGAATCCTATGCCATTAAATACAGACACGATCTTATTTTTAGCTCTGCTGTTCATGGATGTTAGCGAGATATCTTCAGTTTATTTCAAATTGCTGGTGGAAATAATTATGTTTCTTCATTTCTTATTCTAATGATCAGAATATTTTATCTTATAGAAAAATTATCACAGAAATAACATATACTGGGTCTGGTTTTTTTTTTTCCCATCCTGTATACAACAAAAGAATGAGCTACTATTTAAGATATACTTGCACATATTAGCAAAAGAGGTTGTCAAACATGGGAACAGGCTGCCCAGGGAAGTGGTGCAGTCACCATCCCTGCAGGTATTTAAAAGATGTGTCAGTGTGGTGCTTAGGGATATAATTTTGTGGTGGACTTGGCAGTGCTGGGTTAAGAGTTGGACCTGACTACCTTGAAGGTCTTTTGCAACCAAACAATTCTATCAGCTAAGATCCAAGATGATTCTGTTAAGAACACAACTAGAACATTAAAACTATTTTGCCAGGTCCCTTTATCTGTAATGAATGGTTTGGGATGCAAAATAGTTCAGAAAAGTCAAAGTGTCTTTTGAATCAGAGATAAGCAGTCTTTAAGAAAAATAAGAATTTCCTGCATTATGGTAATCCAAGTAATTTTTTAGTAGAAGACAAGACTGAAACCATTTTATTTAATGGTTCCTTGCAAAAAGTAGCATTATTTTACATTTACTTTATAAGTGAATCTCCTCTTCCCCTCTCTTGCTGTGGTAGTACAATTTGTTGAATGAAGACTTTTTCCTAAAATGGTGGTGATTTAACAATTCCAAAAGGGAAGAGGAGACTCAAAATACTTACATTTTGAATTCTACGCTTACTTCTTTCATGTGACTTTTATCTGAAAAATTTCAATCATCCTTCCACAGTCACTGTGTGAATATACCTTTCAGTGAAAAAAATCCCAAAGTGAACCCTTATGTCTTCCCTTCCCTCTTGTCTTTTGCTTCACCCCAAAAAATGCTTTCTGTAATTTTCTTGGAAAACTATGTTAAGAGTTCAATGACAAGAGTTCAAAACTGTTGTTGGGACATGCCTAAAATTTGAGAAATATTCTCATAAATTAACAACAACATTCAGAATTATCACCACACTTTCATAGTTCTAACATCCTCTGGCACGTAATTCAGCACCAAAATACATTTGCAAAGTAATCTGGTGGACTGATCTGTTTTTAAATATGCTCTAGACCCAGCAGAACAAGGATCATCAACATTAAGGCTTAAACAACACTGTTTCAGTTCATTGTTATAACTGATGCCATCAGGAGGGCTCCTGTGGACCTCAGCCAAACCAGTTACAGTAACACAGATTCTGTAAGATACTAGTGAGTTATGACTGGACTGAAACTGTAAAAATTTAGGTACATACTCACTTGTCAAACACAGAAGTAAGATCTGCATGAAGTAATACAAAACCTGCCCTTCCCTGTCCTGTTCCCAGTTATTCCTGCTTACTCATTAGGAATTTTGTTTGAAAACTACATACAGAAAGGTTAGCTCTCACACATGGAATGAACTCAATCCATTTCAAGTCAGCTTTCTTCAATAAATTAGCAGATATGTGAGAAAGCTCAGGTAAGATTTTATTTTGAGGGTCTGGGATGTTTTTGTGGTTTGTTTGTTTGTTTTTTTTTTTAGTTCAGAGAGACATTATTACATTTTACCTTTGTGATATGTGTAGTTGTGGTAGTAGAAATTGACTCCGATGTAATTGTCTGTGCACTCAGCAACATGCCACTATCACCAGCAGCACTGCCATCAAACTGCAAGGAAAAAGAAATTCTATGTTGACACTTAAAGGCTTTGTTTACACAGCCAAAAAAGGCTGGTTTCCTTATAAAACACACTCCTTAGTTCAGTTGGAACTGAAATCTAAGTAGAAGCCATGCAAGTTTACTGAGCCATACAAGACTCATTATAATACATTCTTGTGGAAAGTTTATTTACATGTTCCTTTCAAGACTAGTGAGATATGTTAATCAAGTTTCCAAAACTAAATCTGATTTACACATATGCAGGCAGCAACTAAGTCCTTACATAAAAAAAACCCCAACACTTAGAACTTCAGAAGTAATGATGCTTTGTCTACACACACATCACTTACCTAATTTATAGCCAAAGCATACTCTTAGCTGCTAGAAAAAAGAATAGGCTTTTGAAAAGCATTATTTGGACATTATCTATTTTGCTCTACAAGTAACTGGAATAAAAGAATAGTTTGCAAGCAATATAATAAATAACCCAGCCACCATACCTGTGGAGACTCATACGTGATAGTTTTAGTTTCTGTTTGAACAATTGGAACTTCTTTAGTGGAGATTTCAGTTCTCTGCGTGGCATCCGAAATGGTTACCATCTCTGTTTTCACTACTGGAGGCTGTGGTGCAAGAAATAACCAATCAATTGAAAAGACATATGAAAGTCTGTAAAGTGGACCAAGCAAACAAAACTAAGAACTCGAGAACTGCCCAACAGTAAGATAAGTATTTGTGTGTCTTCCCAGTCCAAAGAAATGCAATAAGCAAGCAAAGTGAAAAGACTAATACAGCAGCCCAATAAACATAACATGGCAGGAAAATTTAATCTCCTAATAACCTTGCCAAAGTTCTGTGTTCCAGCCAACAGTACATATCTCAGAGATCAACTACTAAAAAACCAAGCTGCAACCCAAGCATTGAAAACGTGTAAAAGAGCTTAACTAAGGAATCCCAGAAAAAAACAACACAACAAACAAACCCTTTTCTTTCTCTCACAGACACTTGGGACACACAGCAGACCTTTCCCCTATACCTGCAAACTACACGTATTTTTGGGAAGTGTGGGTGCCTGCAACTTCTAAAGGTCTTATAAACTAATTCCTTCCCATCATTAATCAGAACTGTGTATGCAAAAGATAGCAAAAGAAAAAAGGTAACTTGTTTGGATTTAAGTGCAAAGAAACAAAGAAATTGCCAACAGTAAAAGAACAAGCAGATATGTATCTAGGAAAAAAACCACCCAACTGCTGAAAAACTCATAAGATCATGAAAACTTTCCAGAGATTAATACCTAGGCTTCATTTTTTGCCCTCCTACTTCTTTCTAAAGTTTGCCTCATAAAGAACCCTTCAACTTTGTTTCATTTAAAATGATTGTGACTGGAACCCATGCATGCTTCCTTAAATACCTACTGCATTAGGAAGACTTCACAGTAAGATTGTTACAAATGCCCTAACAATGCAGTGCTTTCAACTATGTGATTTCTAGCTGTACTTACTCAAGTCTGTAAATTCATAACACTTGTTTAAGAAGGAAAAAAAGGGCTAGACAAGTCGTGAGTAATGAGGGGGGTGGAAAGGAACAAAAATTGTGACAAGGGTTTTCTGATTTCAATTGCCAATAGTTTCCAATAACAATTGTATGCCATGGACATGTCAAAAACAATTGACATAGACAAGACAAGACTTAAAACACTGGAAACATGTAAATAATAAATATGCTTTATATATGTGCATAAAAATTAGGGGGAGATAAAAAAGGAGATGTCAGTCTTCGGAAGGTTTGCCTTACACTGGTGATTCTCACTCAGTTCTAGCAAAAAGTCAGAAACCATAACTGAAGGAGACAGAATTTCACTGCTCATCAATGGTTTCCCCTTCCAAATGATCTTAATCTTGTTGGATGCCTGAAGAGCTGGAGGAACAGGAGAAGAAGAAAGGCAGGTATAGTTTCACCCCAAGAAATACCTCTGTGTAATCTAGTTGCGAAACTGTTCTACCATTTACCTCAGAACAACAAATTATTTGTGGTGCAACATCAGTGTCAACATGAGACACATCTCCATTGAGTTTGAGCTGTTCTTCCTCTTTTTCTTCACCTAAATCCTGCTTAATTTCCTCTGACAAATTCTTCTCTTCTGTAGCTATGGTAACTGCATTTTCCTGGACCAAATCTTCAGCTATAACTTGTGTATGCTCAACTGGCAGATTTAGTTTACTGCCTTCTTGTGTGGCTTCCACATGCTGTATTTTTTCTTCTTTTCTCTTCACGTCTTCCTCTTCTTCCTGTTCTTCCCTGATGACTTCCTCAATTGCCCTATGATGTGGCTGGTATTCTCCCACCTCTTCATCCTCACTCTCACTACTACTGCTGCTGCTGCTGCTACTATCTGATGGCAATGATGAAGAGTCCTTTTTTGACAGGTCATCCACCTTACATGTTTCCCCAGCGTCAGTGGTAACTTGCATTTTCCCTTTGTTGTTTTCCTCTACGACTAGTGTTTCTTCTATCCCAACCTCTGCCTGCTTCTTCTCCTCCACTATGTCCAGAGTCTCATGTGAACTCTGCACAAAAACATGGATGAGGAAAAACAAAAGTATATGAATAAATTAAAATGATGGAAACAAAATTAGCTGATGGTTGGTTCATGTCATGTAGAAGAAAAATGATGGTTGTGATGGTTAACTGAAAAAGGAAGGAAAGAAAGAATGAAGATGGACTGGAAAAGTTAAAGCCAAATTTAACTACGGAAAAAGCAGCAGAACCTTATCAGCATCGCTGACTCCAGTACAAGGCCCTTCTGCTCTGGCAGCATGTCTCTGTGAAACAAAAAGCAATCAGAAGACAAAAATCAGTGCATAACCCTTTTCAATAGTGCAACATCCTCCAAGCAAGCTTTACAAATGTGATTCTAGCTAGATACACACTGTGTAGTCATTGCGAGACTCACACAGAACTATGCTGCTCCCTTTCTTCTGTTTCATTGAAATATTACATTCAAATGTAGGTAGGAATCACAGACATTATTAATTAGGATAAGAAATTAATTATGACTGAAAATAAAAGCATGAATGCACTGCCTCGTGAGACAGTTTTTTCTCTCAGTTATCACAGGAATTAAGAATAATATTAAGGGAAAGTAAAAAAACACCTATTTAGCATTCTACTATCAGTTTGTCATCATACAAAAAAATAAAAAGTCTATAGTAAGATTTTCTTAGTTGTTCATCTTTGTTTTGTTACTTTGTGAGAGTTAATAGGTGATACTGTTTAAGGTGGTACATTGTCAGAATAGCAATACAAAGTTATCAAGATGATCTCATTAGGCTTCAGTCTGGAGCCAAAATGATGACATTAAAGCAGCTATATTAGTATTTGTTCTGTGACAAAGTGATCTGTGATGGATATCTCAGAAAGCCCATGCTAAATTATATAGGTTATTTGTTTTAACATATTTTTAGTGAATGGTTTGCAATAAAATTTGAGTCCAAATGGTAAGAACGCAAAAATCAACACATCATCTGTGACTTAATCCTAGCTTTTTTTTTTCTTTTCCTCCCGTTCACCAAGCAAAGCACCACCAGAATGCCAGCCAGCATTCCTGGTGAAGCTCAAACAGCCACCAACTACTATGTCTTGAGTGTTTCAAGTACAGAGTCACCCTCTCTCGCTGGATCTCTCTCCCCTCCCATACAAGCCACCAGCTTACCGCCTTGGACAGGCGGGATGCAAGCTGCCAGACACCTCCCCGGCACTGCTGAGTGACCCCCTCCCTCTCCATCCCGCAGCTGACAGGGAGTGTGTGTGTGCCTGTGAGGGGGGGTGTCTGTGTGTGCCTGCCTGTGAGGGGGGGTGTCTGTGTGGTTGAGGGTGGGTCAGCACCTGAGGGGGCGGCGCGGAGCCGGCGGTCTCCTCCCCCGCAGCGCCCTCTGCTGTCCCCGTGCTGGCGGCGGCGCAGGGCGCTCTGGCGCTGACGCCGAAGGCCGCCTTACTAAATAAAATGGAGGTGATCTCCTCTTCTAGGCTCTAGACGAGTTGGGGAAGGGAAAGGACAGAATTAAAACAGTGACGGACTTAGCGGCAGCGACCTACAAAGCAAAAGGTTCGGCAAGAAAGACACATTGAGAAAGAGGAGGACTCGGCGGGGAGGTTGCTGCGGGAGCAAGGGGGGTGGGGAAGGACTGAGAAGGGACAGGACAACAGACTGCTGTCACAACACACAGGGTATCCTAACACTGCATCTCTCTACCATGCAGATTACACGATAACACTTAAAAACATTAACATATCCATGGATTTTTCCAAACAGAACAGTTTACCTAAGCGGTAATTCTGTGTTTGCTATTGGGATGCTTCCATTTTAAAATTCAATTTTTAACACCTCCCAGTGTCTCATGGGATCAGAGCTTCAGGGTAGGGAGTTAAATACATCTGGCTTTCAACAATACATACCCACAACACTGAAACTGGGATTTCTTTATAATGTGTATATATAAAAAATATACATACTCCCACACACATATGTATGTTTTCCAAATGCTTAAGTAACCTAAGCACAGTAATTTCTATATAAACATTTCCCATTCTACTGGGAGAGCTCATTTCATTCAAACATATGTAAAAGTGTATGTAGCTTTAAAGAATGAATAAGGTTCACAGTCTGGTCTATTGTCTGCAGTACTATAACTACACAGTAATGCAAACATTTAACATTCACGTGGGTACAAGCCTTGAAAAAGGCTAAAATTCGTGTTTCCCATTTTCCTTCCAGGAAATGTTGTATTTGGTTAGAAGTAAAAACAGGTAAAGTGAAAACCCAACAATGTAACAAATACCTAACATGGACATAACACACATTTTGACAGCACTGAGTAAAGACACATTTCTGCCTTAGAAAAAGGTACCACAGAGAATCACAGCAGAAGCAGATGCCAGAGGAAAGCCGAGGTGCCATGCGGACAGCTGCAGCCTGTGGACTCGCTGTGTGAGTAGCAACATAGAATCTGAACTGACATTAAATTGCATCATGCTGCTGTGTATATACTACAACACATATGGCATGCAGAAGAACAGAGAAGGAAAAGAAAGTGTCCCTGTGCTTCTTTACCCTACAACAAAATTTAGAGTGTATTTCAAAGATAGCTAAGAAAATCTAATGGGGATGCAAGTTACTGAATCTGTTGTAATGCAACATTCATAACCATCCGTGCAATGTGTTCCTCACTCCCACTTTCTTTCCCCAGTTTACCACTACTGCCATTAAATGGTAATCTATTAAGAGATTACATCAAAAGGCAAAAGTGTTCATGATACTCTTTCTACCCTACTCTGGTACCACGTGTTTTCTAGTCACTCAAAGCAGTTGAAAAAAAGGGCAGGAGGGGCTCAAAATCTTTATATGGTCAGATTTTGTGCATATCTCTCCCCCCTCATAGATTTATAATTAGAAGACAGGTACATGCCACCAGTCTTTTTGCATTTTACCACTTTCTCATTTTAAGGTCTTCTAAACTTTTAAAAGAAAAACCCAATCACACAATTTGCTTGGTAATATAACTCCTGTTCCCTGATGAGGCATCTAGTAAGAATAATTAAATGTGTAGATAGAATTGGCACTCTTAATCAAATAACTGCAGTTAAAATCATGTATAAGCCTAGGAAGAAATTTAAATTCCTGGCAAATTCCTTCTGGTACACAGTGATATACATTAACACAAAATACTGTTTACAAGCAGCAGGGGCAGGGAACAGATTAAAAAAAATTATAAATATTGTGGGTATCCATAACATACCATTTCATATATTTATTCATGACATACCAATGTATCACAATTTCTGCTGTAATTAAGTCACAGATGCTGTGCCTTTTTGGGAGTGTGGTGATACAGAAGTACAGTGACACAAATGAGATATACCCAAAATAATATTTCTCATACAGAGAAAATTACTTATTTGCAAGTATTTTCATTGAAGCAAAAGAAGGAAGAAAGGAAAGAATATAAGCCATGTTCTTGCTTGATTCTTGCCTATTGTCCAACTATCCTAAAAGACTGTCAAGAAAAATGCAGTCCAGCAATAGGACTGAGTATAGTATTAGTCTACTAATACCAGCAAGATTGTAAGTTGGGGATAAAATAGCACTTGAACACAAATTTCTGCACATCCATCAACAAATATTTCAGTGTGGAAATATACTGTTCCCCAAACCTCATATAAATGTGTTACTGAAATAGGGCTGAAAACTTTACATCAACATAACCTCATCCTAGTTCCTAGGTGGTGGAAAATAGTTGAAAAGTGATGTAAAAAAGCAACATCATATTTGCTACCTGTCATCACTATCACACTGATAGTAATCCCACCAGTTATATAGTGGTTTACACTGCATAGATGTTTCATCAGCTTATGGAGAGAAAACTTCCCTCTTTTCTTGGATTGAAAAAAGGTAGTGAAGCGTGGAGGAACTCAGAACTCAGCTGCCTTTGAAATTAAGCTGCTTCTACAGCAATACCCACTTGAATGATTACATAGTGAACACTGAAAAGAAGTTCTTGTGTGAAGCATCAAGTAACTGCCAAACCATTATTTCCATCTGGAACAGGGACACATGTTTTGCTGTCATAAAATACATCATCCAGTGAAAAACTGGTTTTCTTTTCAAATAGTAGCCACTCAGAAATTCCCAGGCAGGTTAGTGTTCAAGCAGAATGTTGCTGGCATTCATATATGGGTGTGCATATATATATACACACACACACACACAGATCCTCGTTTACAACATGGCCTTCTCCTTTCAGTACTGGCTTAAAAAAAAAAAAAAAAAGTAAAATATATCTCCAATAAGGGAAAAAAAAGAAGAAAGAAATGCCCAAGCTAGCCTAGAGCAGATACAGCAAAAAGGCAGTAGGTTTCAGGGCAGCCACCTTATCAGTTTCCTCTGGTTTTGCTCCAGCAATCCATGGCATTGAAGTCCATTGCTTCTCCTTCCCAGGCAACGTTTTCACTTGGAAAATGGGGTCTCCTTTTCTCTATTTGGTTTTCATTTTATAAAACCAGTGTAAATCAACAATCAATGAGACAAGACACACACTATACATTAACATAAAACCAAATCATCTGAAAGTGACAGAACATGCTAGATGAGGAAAAAAACCCCTACAGAAATAAAACTTCTTATGGCCTTAACTTCAACAGAAAAAAAATCAACACAGAAAATACACACAATCACATAGTAAAAATTAAGTTAAATTTTTACATGAGTGCCTATTTTAACCAGAAAGGGATTTATAGCTGTTAAATGAACCAGTGTGTCACAAACATTTGAAAATTTGATCAACATTTGTACCTATGCATGCAGCACTATGTGTAGAAATATTCAGATATTACTCAGAAATTTGCAGAACAATTTCTTAGTAGAAACCATAAATTAACAAAATAGTAATTAAAGAAGTGATCCATACAGTCAGTGACTGTGTATCCGTATGCAGATGCATTTCTGATTGCTTAAGTACCTTATTAAAATAATGTTCTATTGACAAAAACAATTTAGTAGCATCAGGCAAGATTGATTGAAAGCTTGCCTCTCTGAGGACTGAAAAGAGTACTTAAGAAGTTAATGGGATAGGACAACAATACATTAAAGAGGGATGGGTAGGTACAACCAGTAAAGGAACCCCATAAAGGAAAGGGGTAACAGAGGATCAATTGTCTTACACTCTATGAAAGAGGCAACAAATAACTCCTCATAAAACTAAAAGTTTCACAACAGGAAAAGACATATTGTGGTAATTTTCTTGCCAGAAGGATTCAGGATGGTATTTACAGAAAATCATTTTGCAACTTCTGTTTTAAGGTTCAATCAGGAAGGAGGTATAGAGAAAAAGTAGGTAATTTTAAAGACTTTGGAGATAAAGGTAAATAAATTTTAACAACTACATGAACTATGTCCTGAAGAAGTCAACACTGTACATTAAGTTCTTGTAAGGGCCTTCTGAAACAACACACATGACATCATTCTATCATCACTAAACTGTATCTTCATCGATCCATGTAAATCAGTGAAATGTAAACTGTCCTTAACACAGGAAAATACTGCAATCATCTTAATTTTTTTTTTGTATTTACTCTAATTCAGTTGTTCTTGTAGAAGAATAGAATTCCACACATTAAAGTGAGATCCAATGGTAAGTGGTAAAAAGTTAATGCACACTTAGTATAAACAAACACTACATTAGCCAAGAAAGCATTAACTAAAGGACAAAATACATTTACTACAGCACATAGAGGGTTGTAGGGAAAGGCATGCGGACAAGTGTGTGCAGTGACATACCCCTTGTGTCTGGAGGGACAAAGGTGTGATACGCCGCTTTTCCCACTCATTGGGGCGTGGTTCAGGTGTGGATTCCATGAAATTGCGCTTGAGCTCACTAATGCTAGCCTGGTGTTTCAGTAAGTCGTCCTGGGTCTTATCCAGGTCCTAGCAACCCACAATGTAAAACAAAGTAGGACAAAACACGACAACAAAAGCGAACTTAACTGGGAAAAACAAACAAACAAACAAAAAAGAAACCAAAAAAGAAAGAAACCGAACCAAGGAAAGTGCCTTGTGTCTAAAAGATGCTCTTCTTTAGAGTGCTTAAAATAATAGCATTCAAGGCCATAAGGCAACTAAGAATTTTTTTAGGGTTTTTTGTAATGAAGGGCTACTCATACCATGTTTCTTCCATATTTCAAGGCAAACAAAAATAATGCTGTGCGTGGTTATTTAACAGAGGGCTATTTTCATGCAGCCCCATGAAACTACTACTGTTTCCACTAGTTACTTACTTTCATCTAAAATTTGTAAGTATAGAAGGAAGAGTTTTGGGAGTATTGCACAACTAACATCACTGCAAGCAGCTTTAAGAAAGAGTAGTCTAAAACAAGTGCAACTATAAAGTAGCATCGTTCTTGATATTACAAACTCCATGAAAAATATTTTCATGAAGACAATATTACAGGGCCAAATATGTAAGCAATTAACACCTGCTGTAAGCAATTAACACTTCAGAGGAACTACTAATTGTGCTTGTCATGTAGACTTAAACCTACGGGAAGAATGTGATTTAAAGACTTGAAGCCTGGTATCTTCCAATTTCACATTTCAGAACGTGACAGCAGACAGTGCTCAAGGAGAGGTAGTTTTTGTGCACATCAGTATGAAAGAGATGTTCTCTCTAAATTGTGCCTACACAGGCAAGTGTCAAAGGGGACAGCACAGCGTGAATATAAAATTAAATTTTATCATGACCCACTGAGGCCAAGCTGCAGAACATTGGACCAAATAGCTACAAGCTAGTTTTTCATTTTATATGCAGATACATAACTGAAACGTAACTGTTCTGGTAAGCAGACAAAAATCTATCTGCTTATTCCTCTTGGAAAGTCATTATCCAAACACAATGCTGGACTTCAGTGGGAAGAACAGAGTTCACTCTGCTTCCGTTATTTGTTTGTATTTATCTTGAGAAAAGCCTGTGTTGGTTATGCCTGCACTACTACACAAGAACATTTTTTCAGTATTCTGTGGTAAAATTCAAGTTAATGCCTGAGATCCAATTTTAGTGCAGAATTAAAAGACTGAAGATTAAAATGAAATAGTATCACTGGCAGGGGGGACTTGGAACTATGTGATCTTTGAGGTCCCTTCCATCCCAAACCATTCTATGATTCATGATACTACGACAATACTTTGAAGTTTTACTTTGACATTTTAGTTAGGATTTTGGTAGTCAGTGCTCAGAATGCAAATTCTTAAGTCACTAAAAAGCCAAATCCAATACAAAGTCTTTAGTTTCTAATTTCTTTTCGATTGCATGTTCAGCCCCTGTAACAGCTGTTGATGCTGCATATATAATTCCTAATTCTGCAAATTCTCACACGTTTTTTGAACACTAAGACCCTCTCCCTTTTGGCAGTTCAGAAGGTTCCTATTGTCACAGGACCAATGCTTCACTTTTAATCTAGGACTAAGAACTGAGACATCAAACATTACCTTCTAAAGTATGAATTTTGAGTGAAGTAAAACCTTATGTGAAAGACATTCCATTACATAACTAACAATCACCATAGTTTAAAAAAAAGCAAACAACCCTATCTTGGCTTGACACAAGGCACGTTTCTTGGACTTGATCAAAGCACAGTTACACAATGCACACTTTCAGTGCTTTAGTAAGTTACACACAAGCAAAGTTTCAATAGTGATCAAAAGCTGCAAAAAGCCAAAAAACTTATTAGTTGGGTTACTGTGATCAATGTTTCCCTTCTTCTCTGAAGAAAATCAATGCTTTTTTAAAAGACAGTTTTTGTGACAAAGGGAATTATTTATAGCCCCATCTGGATGAATAAAATCCTACAGCAGTAGGATTTTTTAAAATCTCTTCAGTTACTAGTTTGTTATTAACCACATGTTAAATAACACTTTTTAAAATTACAGACAGTAGTTAATAATCCAGATTAACAGACTGTATGGAATTCTTATAATAAAAACATCTTTACTTCTGTGAGAAAGCACTACACATTAACATACTGTTCAAAGCTCTCTGCTCTTCATCTTTAATGAAAACCAACCTCCAGGAAGCAAGAATTACTTCCATTTGAAAAGTTAAAAAATAAGGCAAAGATTTCAGAAGCATATCTAACCATTCCCTTTAAAAATCTGATCCTTGCATACATTTCTCAAAGCTCCTAAAATCAACAAGTGTCAGAACCAGAAACAGTTTTTCCACAACTATATCACTGCTTGTGCCTTACTAACTGAATGTATTTTACAAAGGTTGATTTAACTGGTGAAAACTACAAATGCTGCTCAACAAAAGATGCACACATTAAGGATCAATATATAAAGATTACATTTGGGATTATGGATTGGATGGGGCACTTGCATTATCTAAACAGGGCTATTCTTCCCAGTTGCCACCTTGAAAACAACAAAAATACACAATCAGCACTGTAGCTAAGGGTTTGGTGGTTTGGAGTTGGTTTGTTTTGCATTAAAAAACAAACAAACAAAAAAAACTAAACAAAAAAACCCTCAGAAACTAAAATTATAAACATGCAACATTTCCAAGCTGGTTTTCCCAACATGCACTTCATGCACTGTGTCCATAACAGCCTGCAAGTGACCTCCCATCCCATGCAGCCTGGCAGCCCGTGAGAAGGGAAAGAGTTTCTTATATTATATACAAACCTCCAACATTAAATTGCTATGTCTGACATAAATATTTTCCCCGTCTACTCTCAAGGAATTGCTCTGTGAAATTAAGCCACATAAAAATAAAAAAATAAAAATGAACATAAAATGAAGCAGCAATAAAAAAAGACCCTTAGAATTAGACAGTTAAATAACAGAAACAAAACGGTAAGGTGAAAAGGCACTATTTCAGACTAAATCCACAGAAAGTTTAAGGTGCTAACAAGGCAGGCAGCTACAGCCAGATTTAATTGTAAAAAAAACAACCATGCACCTTCTGCTGTGCTTCCTCCTCTTCAGATTCCACCTATGTGAGCATGTGACAAATTATCAATAAAAGGAGCTGTTAACATATGCTTACAAACATAGAGGCTACATCTCTGTAAATGCTGCAAAGCGTGCTATGTTTACAGACCTTTCCTGTTTCGGCCCCAGATGTTGTTGAAATTAAGCGACTTTGGTCTTCCTTCACCTACATTGTTGTATAATGGCTGAAGTAATATTTGGCATAAGTGGCATGAACAATGGAATTTTCACACTATGTCCCTTTCTTATTGTACTTTGTGGTGTTTTCCCAGATGGAAATTTAAGAATGAGTAAAGAAAAAAAAGAATGATATGCATAATTTCTGTGGTGAATGCCTTAAACTCTGCAACTGGTTGATGGGAAAATGGAACGTAATACATGAGTTCTTTTGGTAAGATCCTAGGATTCAAGTCAAACACCTAAATATCATATTTACCAAGGGTCTTAATTGATTTAAGAATTTATCTGTCTTGAGTAATTTGCACCTCACTCCCCTATTTAGGTGAATATTTTCTTCCTCAAGCTGCAATGTGTGCTGTTGGAAATGACAGGTGATCTTCATATCTTACCTACAAGTATTTCCAACAGTTTAAAGAAAAGCACTCTTTAAACTGCAAACCACACCTCAGACTTTCCACAGGTGCAAATATCAACTGCTAATCTTAGGAAAAGATGCATTTAGAAAGTCAATGCTGTGCAAGTACATAAATTTGAAGAGGGGTTTACTTATTGCACGTGCTGCTGCATCATTGAGTCTGTGTGAATGCAGAGGTAATGTGGTACATACTACATTGTTGATAATTTCTTGCTCATCTGAGGTTATATTTTTCACAACTTTAGTCTAAAAATGAAAGTCTACAGAAAAAATAATTAAAAAAGGCTTTAAAGTAATGTTTTGCATTATTTTAAGCTTATATCAGTGTTCTTAATGACATCACATTGTATTTAGCATGTTTTTAATATATACATTGTATTGATTCAGTCAGTTGCACAAACTTTGTTAAATGTAATATTAACAACCCCTACTTCTGATTCTGTAATGGTTTCATATTTCATTAAAGATCAAAGTAAACCACCTTTTCATAGTAGTAGTGCTGCAACATGCACAGCACACAAAGAAAGGAGGCATTTTGTCAGCTACTCCAGGTGATCAGAGCAACATCAGTGTGACTGAGGCTGCTGTGCAGCAATTTTAATAGCATATTTCAAAGAATGTTCAGACTTCAGTGATTAAAATCTGGCACAACCTGCAATCCCAGCTGATGAATGAAACAAGTCTCTACCTAACTGTTGCTAGATATAAATTAAAGCAATTGAAATAAACAAAGTGTCTTGGACAGACTCAACTTTACATACACTCTTGTAGAGCAGAAACATCTGAAACTGGGAGTAACAAAAAAAGCTTATTTTAAAGCATTGACAATTTTCAGAATTGAGCTTTTAGGAACTCGAGTTTTCACTTCTAATCAGGACTTTGCAAACGTGCATTCCAGTCATTGCAAACAAGTCACATGCATTTTAACACAAACTGATAGTGCAAGCAGCACAACTTGCAAATTAGCATCAAATAATAATACAGCTATTATTACACACCACTTTCAGTATTCAGATTTACACACTCATGAACATTTTGTACTACAAAGCAACTCTACCTGCAGCTCAGTATGTGCAGAATCTAATGAAATTTTGCATGCTATAGGAATTCAGGCAGAAAAAGCACCATGTATCTATTGACTAAAAAATCTCTCAACAGTAATTTTTCACAAATGAGAAAAGTTAAAAAGATACAGATATATATATTTGTGTACGTGTGTGTGTGTGTGTATTTATATGTACACAGGCATGTACACAGATATATTCCTATCCTAGGAAGTGTGCAAAACTGAGCAAGTTCTGGGAGAGCTAGCATAAAAGCTATGTGCAACTGTCAACATTTAAGCAAACAAATTACACACCTCCTCTTCCTCTGCTTTGTCATTCAGGTCATAGTCACTAGAGGCACTAAAGGAAGTCACTTTAGACTCCAGGTAGCAGAGGGACAGAGCGAGAGGAAGGGAAAATGTGAGTGAAAAAGGAATAGACTGAAAAGCAGAGAGAAGGAGCACAAAGATAAGGAAAAAAGAGGGGATGAAGGAAGGAGAGGTAATAGGAACATAGTGCTGAAGGCCAGGTGGGAGGAAAGAGACGCAAACATCAGGAAGGCTAGGAAAAGTTATATAACCATCCTCATCAAGCAGTGAATGCAAACTAAAAGAAAAGCATCTGATAAAGCTCAATGAGACACACAGCTCAGTGCTTTTGTAGTCATTTGTACGTATTTTTCCCTCCACAGCAGGGGAGCCTTGACTAGCTAGAGGTCTCATAGATTCAAAGACGTTTGGTAAAGCTGTTTCATTTTTATCATGATCTAGTGTTTCTTCCAAAGAATTGCACTCTGAGATGTCTGGGATGGCAAGGAAGGGCTCCCCAAAGGAATCTTCCTCTGAAATATCAGAAAGTGTGTCCATCTCGGGGACAGGTGACAGGTTTGTGAGATGGGATGACACAGAATAGATGGGCACTGATGGTGGGTGTACATGAGTGAGCTGAAGAAATAAATTCTGTGCACAGTGAAAAATGAAAGCACAACAAAATGCAAGTTTGAAGGCACAAGAAAAGGGAAAAAAAAGAAATTATTCGTTAGTGAAAATTTTTACTCAGAAGCAGGGATAACTCTACTAATGCAATAGAAATGCCAAATATAGAAATTCTCTTATGTTTTACAACCAGCCAACATGTTTGGCTCTGTGGATTATGAAAAGGAACCTATTACAAATGTTTTGTTCTCATGCTGCAAAGAACTGTGCACTTTTGAACTGCAGTTGTCACTTATAAGAGATGGAAGAAGACAGACATTAAATGCTTTGGCAGTAAGGTCGGGGACAGTGCAGAACACAAGACAAGCTGGCACTTTGGTTCTTCAGTTTATAACCAATTCCTCTAAGAAATGGAGAGCCAGAAAGGAAAAAAAGTATCTGTGCTAGGGAGGAAAGAAAGCTGCTCACAGAATTGGCATGGGTAAGAAAACCTTACTGAACTGCTTCCTGGAACAACTTCTGAAAAAAACTTTGTGGTTGGTTTTTGGGTTTGGTTTTTCTAGCCATTTTTTTTTTCTAATTTTCTATTATTATTATATAATAATAGGGCTTTATTATATAATAATAAGGTATTATTATATAATAATAATAATAGGGTTAAAATACTGAGACTGCCACCTTGAAAACAAGGCAATGTAATCATTTTACTATATCCGAAGTCAAAATATAGGACTTTATGTTACCACTTTTCCCCCAAAACTCCATGTGTCTTTTCTCTAGGCTAAATCAAAACTTATTTCAACTTGCCAGCAAACAAAACAAATCAAGCATCTATTTGCTACACCTGGACACAGTGAGAACATGTGAACCACACAGGAAACTCAGCAGTCCCCTAGGAATCAAACATGTAGTTAACATGAAAAAAATTATTCTTTAAATGTCAAAGAAAATTCTACAGAACTGCCAGAAAAAATCATCATCTCCAAGAGAGAGGAGCATCAGATTTTAGCTGGCACTTTGGAAGGCAATTTTTACATCAAATCCTACGAGTTCTAAATTTAATTTTTCACCTACTCCCCTAGTAGCTCAAACAAACATGACAAGTAAATGGTTGTTTACAACAGGAACAGACAAAAGTACTCAACTTCTCATAGAAACCTACACAGAAGTCAACATTCAAGTTGTTAAAGCATGAAATAATTCTGCAGTGACTACAAAAACAGTACTGTTACCTATGGTAATTAAACAGTCATAACACTTTGTAAAATGTTCATGACTGTGGATATACTAGAATTTTTATTTTTTTTAATTCTAAACAAACACAGGAAATTAATGAAACATTTACCATTCAAAACCCTTTTTCAGTACTTATGCAAGTTTACAGAGAATTCATATAGCAATAAAAGAAACTCTTCACAAATCTATATTCTCTTTTGCTTACATACACTTAAATTAAGTTGAAACTACCAAAAGCACTTACAAATTTCCTTTAATATTTTAATATGATGTTCTGTATGATGCTCAGAAGTCATAGCCACAGAAAAACCACAAATGGACACACACCACAATAACAAATAATTTTAGTGTGAAAGTCAGCCATACCTTTCCATCCTGAGTCAATTCTAATTGTGGTGTTTTAATTGGGCTTCCATCTTCTTCTCTGTCACCTTCTTTTAACTTGGCCTGACCACCAGCTTCAATGTCAATGATTTTAACTCCAGCAGCCTGCCCTCCAGTAGAGGGGAAATCTCTTAGCAGACTTTGGTCTGAGATACCTGTGGGAGCTATTAGAGAACAAAATAACTTCAGTTAATTGGGGTAAGTTGGATTTTTTATTTTTTAAAAAAGAATTCTTAACAAAGTTATTTTATTGTGATGTCAGGAATGAGCAATACAGGCTAGTTACTGAGTGATACAGTATTTTTCAGCTTCTTGACTTTGCAAAAAGTCTATGGTTCTCATTGCACTGATATGAACAGTAATGTAACCTTGTCATATCATGTACGCTTGCTACTCAAGAGAAAAAACCTCACAGGATCAGGCAAGGTGTTTAAGTTTCTGATCAGTCTTGGAATGAAAATTGCAGGTACTGTTCTTGTAACTGTGTAAATCAGAGCTGTTTGAGAGGGCTGTTTTAATAGCTATGCATGTAACTGTCACAGCAGTGACAATCTGAAATGTTAGCAAAATTGGTGCTGCAGAAACAACAGCTCAGTAAAAGCAAGACTTTTCCTCTCTACATGCTTGCGGAAAATGGGGCAGGTAAATACTGAATATGCATACTTGAATATAATGAAAGCACAAGAGAATGAAAGGCCTTCAATTAGTTTTTCTCTGATTTAGCATAATACAGTGGCTTTTTCTTTTTTTTTAAATCAGGATGACTGGCTCAGTCAAAATAGTAGTAATAAAATACAGGAGAATTAATTAAATTATGCAGCTTTAATAAACACAACTTTTGATACTAACTTAATTTATTTTGACAATGTTCTGCAACACCTCCATAGGTCTTGAATTAAAAGGACAAAGTGCAGAAAGTTAAGAGGAAGAGTCATTCCTTGGAGTATCTTTGAGGGGTATTTTCTTTTGAAACCAGTCTCAGCTCCACATCAGACTCCTTTAAGCTACTGAGAAGCCAAGACCAGCTAATGGCAAATGTGGCATTTTGGATGTTAAAGAGGCCCTTGAAAGCTTAAGTTCTGGAACTTAAAATTCTAGTCCCTTCTTGAGTGACAAATAGAGCATTTTATGGGTATATGTCCCTCAGATTCCTTAAATAACACTTGATAAATCAGAGAATAATTTAGAGTGGAACAACATCTGGGGGTCAGCTAGTCCAGCTCAGTGCTCAGAGCAGGTCCAATGAGACCAGGTTGCTCAGGAGTTGTCCATTTGAGTTTTGAACATACCAATGTCTTTTTAAATACAAAAAAAAATTATTCTTGCTCCTAACTGAAATTTACTGTCTCAACTTGCAGACACTCTCCTTTGAGTAGAACTGGACCTGCTCTTAAAGGAAAGGCAGAGTGCAAGTGCAGCCTCTAAGTAATTTCTCAGTCCAAGTGTATACTCACATTATAAACCTATATCAGGACTACTACCTGAAGAAAGATAAATAGTTAAGTTTGACTTTGAATGAACACAGTTTAAAACTATCACAGCCTGCAGATGGCAACATCAGCAAGACGCCTTAAATGCTGCCAGGAATAGCTGATTTCATTTGAGATGAAACCAAAATGGAAAAAAAAGAAAACCAAAAGCACTATTTCATCATGCTCAAAATTATGACTGTGATGGTTCTGCAAGAGTGAAAGTTTGGGCCCGAACACACATGCCTGCACATTTGAATTTTGCAGATGATACAAAAGGGTTTCCAGAATGGCTGGTGATACAGTCTCCAAGAGTCTGGAAGAATTCAAATTGCTGCTAGCCAGAAGTACAGGAACTAAACCAGACTCAGGCTGCCACAAGGACTCATCACACACTACCAGTGCAAGCCCTTTTGCCTCTCAGCTTTGCTTCAGTTCTTCTGTCAAACTTTCTAGGTTTCCCAAGTAGGTGTCACAGTTTGATCATTATTTGTCCGAGTATAGAAGAAGTATTTGCCAACATTGCAATATATTTGACTTATAAGTAAACGTTTTTGTTTTTTTTTAGGAAAAGCAAGCTAAATTTATCAGTTTATTTTAGATAAACTCGCATCATTGTCACAGTTCACTTTCATTCTAATCAAGTTGTGAATCTAAGTTAAGCTTCACATCATTTTTCTGAAGAATTTCTCTATATTTCAGAAGTGATTTAGATTTACATGTAGATTTTACTCTATTAGATATAATGTTGCTATATCTGCCTTTGGAAAGCACTCCTGTTTCCCATACAGGAAACCAGAAGTTATTTCTGCTCAAAGAGAGCAAACAACAACGACAAAAAATTATGTAGCTATTCAAACAACCTCAACATAAAAATTGTCAACTAAACACAAAAGTCTCTAATACTAGAATAGGTACACCAACATGATAGAAGCCTAGAATAAACAACTTGTTCTGCCTTTTATGTTTGGTGTACAGACATGCCAAGCCAAGAGATGTTGCTGATAAAACAATGCTAATCAACAGTGTATAGTGCACACCTATCCCATGAAGCAGATATGAGTATTGAACAGAGATGCCAGATGCCCAATAGAGAATCCTCCACACATTCACAGCAGTGCCATACAATTTAGGCAGTGACTTAACTTACTGTTTAGGTTACCTAAAACTGAAGTGGCTACTCCTCACATCACCTGTCAGAAACCCAGATTCATAAGTTCGTCAATGGACATCCTAGCAATGCACAATGTCAGCATTTTGGAATGTTGGGAAGATCAGAGTGACAACACACAATGGAATCATTACACTGAAGAAGTAAATGAAATTTGATACCCCCATCAAGGCTTCTGGAAACACGTTTGCTTGAAGTACGCTCAAAGTACGGAGCTGGTCTGTCGATCAGGTTGCTTGCTTGTTGGGTCTGTGCTTGTGTGCGGCCACTGTAGCGGAACTTGGAACCCAAGGTTAGAAACTTTGCTTTTGGAGGCTGCTCTGGTGATACAAGTCTAAAAAGTAAATATGAGGAAAATCAGTTAAAAAGGCTTTTTTATGTATTTAATGAAGTACTTTAGAGCTACTTACTAGATTTCAATTTGAATTCACCCTTCATGATTTGTGCATGCCAAGAAAGGATTCTAACACAAGGTCCGAGAAGAACTTCCAGAACAATGCATATTATTTAATCTTGCAGTTGGAGTTGAAGTGGGGGTGACAACCATCACAGTTTCCATATATCTGGGATCCTTAGATTTTGGTGCTATCTTGGTTGATAACAGAGCTGATGCCATTATAAGCCCATGCAGCAAACCTCTCAGATCTCTGTGCTCAGAATACAGCTTATAGTAGAAACTATACATCATATATACATCATTTCCAATGTCCTTTCCTATATTCTTAGGTACCAGTACATCAGCTACTATTTCTCAAAGTCAGAGATTGGCATATCAAAGCTGCACAGAAGGCTGCACCAAGTGAGAAAGACTTAAATGGCTGGAGAATTGTGATCAAATAGTAAGAAGTTAAACGAGCCAGACTGAGACTCCAGTTTCTTTCCAATGTTATTATAGACTTACTTAAGTTGATGTTTGCTGGATATGGGGGGGGGGAAGAAAGAATACTGTGGAAAGAGTGAGAGAGATCCAGTTACAAGTACTAGCAATATTGGATTCTGTGCCAGGTATACACTTCAGTATCTGAGTCAATGTCAAAGTCCAAATAACAATGTGGCAAAATTCCTTAGAGATTTTATTTTGTTTCACCATATATTGATACAAATTTGAAGAGACTGTATTTCCTTCAGTGTTAGGACTTCAAGCTCTCATCCATCTAACTTTGTACTTCGTTGGTGACACATGAGCCATCAGCTTCAACACTGAAGGTACTATTTGTTCTAGTACCATTGGATATATGGTCACCACCGTAGGTATTCTTCCAGGAGGTTCTTGACTAGAAGGTTCTTGGACGTTGCTTCCTGGATAAATGTAGTGCTTCAAATACACACTCCCCCAGCACCACAGTCTCCATGGCCTATTCTAGGTCTGTACAAACCCACCAGACTCTTCTAGACAGAGCTTTTTGATTTGAGGATCTGCAAAGAATAAGAAGCTCCCTAAACACTAGTTTCTTTCAAGCAGAACCAGCAATTACTGTGCCTTTTGTACTTAGGATGGCACAGATCAGCAAGCAAGATTTTAAAGTATGCTGACTTAGGTCTCTTTTGAAGCATTTGCACAAGAAGTATCTGTGTCAGTGAAATCCAATCCAACCTATGTTAAGACAGTATCTAATGGTGGATTCTGAAGACTGACAGTCATTCTGAAGATATTTCAGCAAAACTGAAAAAAATTCAGATGCTTAACTAAAAGAACAGTGATTTAAGTAGAAGTTACATTTTCTCTAAGAATAGATGTTTATGGCTTTGTCAAAGCACAAGCCAGAAGGATCTAATTCTGCATACTTAAGATGCATATGGATGTGCCTGATCCTGACTAGACTAGGGCTACTTATGTAATAAAAATCACATGAAGCTTCACATTCATTGCTTTTATAAAACAGCCTTATGCAATCTTTGTGACGACTTATTTCTCCACATTATTTCCAAGAGAGAGTGCATTATGCATTAAGATGAAGAATGCTAAGAGGGTTTTTCCAAGGTTCATTCTGTTCTTTATTTTTCAGTCTTGGCAAGGCTACAGCATTAGCTGCCTTTTTTATCCTCCATCCTGCTGAGATAAACTTTTAATCTTTTAATGTGGAAAAAACAAGAGAACTAATTACTTCCTGACTAAGGGCATTTGAATGGATTTTTTGTATTACAAGTTTAATTACATAAAATAACTGAAGACTATGCTTTTTACCATTTTAAGGCATTCTAGGAAGACAGTGAAATAAAATTTCAAATAAAGCATCATAACACGGAATTATAAGCAGGTTTCTGAAGTCATTGGTTAAGATCCATAGCCGTGGGCCAAGTTACCTCAAAAGATTAATGTAGGTACATAGTCTGACTGTCTTTCTTAAAGTAGACTGTTAGTCTTTGACAGTGGCACAGGAATCCAATGAAGCTGAGCTGAATCCAAAGCCTTTTTGTTGTCATTTTTATATAGTTCACTACAACGCTTTAGAAACAACTTTGTATACTGGCAGAATTTCCCATAAATTGCAAGATCAATCTCCCTGTAATTATTTGAGAAAAATTGAAACATTGTGAAAGACAGCACAAGCAATCAAAACATTATATAGGGCAAGCAAAGAGAAATGGAAGCTAAAAATGCATACGGCTAGATTGGACACCTTTACTGTGGTTATACATATGCTTTACATACGCTCTGAAAGAGCTATGGTCTCTTGTTCTGTGGCAATTGCTTTCTGCTTTTTATCTTTGAAGAAAAATAGATCTGGATTTATTATGCTGTTTTTAAATCAGGACAAGAAGTTCTGAGAATTTTCTGTCTGGTGACATCAGTGGAGTATACAAATTCTAAAGAATGGCTCAAATATTTGTTATACAATTCTTGTTATGTCATTCCTGTTTAGGAAAAGCCACTTCTGATTGGAATAAAATCCAGTTATTTTTATGTAAAAAATCTGTAGTAAGATTATCTAGTACATATTAAGTCTCCAGCAAACTTTTATATTTGCAGATGAAAACTTGCAGTTTAGCATTTTTGACTTCTGTAAGATTGGTTCCCTTCTATGCTGGCCCATTTTAATTACTACAAAATTGCAAAATACATTTCCCCAGCACAGCAAATCATTGCTGAGTTATTTGAAGAGCATTAATGAAGTTTTCATTGCAGACAGAACTAGATGCTATTTTTGGTAACAGATATCACCAGACAAAACAAACTTCCAATTTTAAAGAAGATCATAATGGTGGGCTACATATTTTAATAAATTTAACTCAAATTCTATCAAACATAGAAAAAGCATCTTTGATCAGGATTTTAAAAATAAGTGCTTCTAAATTAAGCATTTTGAGACTGTCAATCTCAGCACAAATTTTAACACTGCATTCAGGAATATTCTTAATTCAATGAAATGTCCAGTGAGACAGCTGCAGTAGCAACCTGCTTAGGTCTCACCATCCCCATATTCTCTGAAAGTCTCAGTCTGGCAAGTATATTCAGCTTAGACTACTATTCAGAAACAGGATTGCATCTACCTCCAAGAACAATTGCTTTTTCAAAATAAAAAACAGGCTAGTGAACAAGAAAGCTTAGCTTTTCCCTGTAGCAAGATGAACCTCCTTTAGGGCATGGCTCTTCAATGTCCAACCAGGTGTTCCAGCAGAAACTCACAAATAGTGCTCTGAGCCTATTGCCCTCAGGGTTGACTAGCCTGGATTGGTGCTGTTGCTCCAAGAGCAACTGACCTCTCTGCTGGCTTGCTCAGGACTGAGCTGAGCCTGTGTTTCAAGCCTCACCTTTTATTGGCCCCCTAATCCTGCTCATGGGCAGTGGGGGCCTGCCCTAATCAGGCACAGGTGGGCTTAACACAAGCTCATGCCCACTACCTGGTAATTAGTGGCACCTCGTTACCTCATTTCACTACATTTCCCCATCCTAATTTCTGTGCTCATCTGAAGCAGTAAACTCAGATTCAATGCATACGAGGTTCAACCTAAATCTTATGACTTCTGTGCGGCATGGGGCACATCCACTCCCTCAGGGAGTTTGTGCTGATACAAAAATCAAGCAAGGTCTTTCAAGTTCCTTCTCAAGGGAGGAAGTAACATTCTTGTTTGGAAGAAACAGCTCTGTGGCCTATTGTTAAAATGCTCAATTACAAATAGACCATAGTTTCACTGACTAATTCAGAATATTACATTTATCAATTGCTGGGCAGTACATTTATCAAATGCAGAGAAAATTAGGAATTACTACATAAACAAATAGTACTACATATATTGGGACTACAAATAGCACAGAGTAGGAAAGTGAATGAAGAAGGTCACTGTCAAGCCCCAAGAGATTTCTGTGAAGGAGTACAGTGGCTTTACAGATGGTCACACTGAAGAGTCAACCTCTCAGGAAGTTTTAAGTATAACCACTAGTCTAGTTCTAGCCTATCTAAATGAAGCAGCTAACTGTACCTGAGACTTTCAGAACTGGTAATTTGGTGTCAATGGTCGTTAGGGTGTCTTTTAAGAAGTGTTCCTGGATGACAAAGTGGGGCAAAGAGGGGGGAAATCTACTTTCTTCACATCGTTAAAAAGAAGGATAAGCATACCTAGTAAAAAGGGGGAAGCAAAGAATTACCATTTACCTGAAAAAAGTATGGTGCTCCACACAAACTTTCCACAATCTTTTAGCAGCCCGATGGTTTGGCAGTTTGAACCCAATAGTGCTCTCAAACTGTTCCAGCTGGAAAGAATCCACAAATAAATTAACCCGTTTCCTTAAGCTGCCTATTAACTAGCAGTCAGAGTTCAGATAGTTCCATTACTATAAGCAGCTGTATTTCTCCTGAGCCTTAATGAGATTTATTAAAAAAACCAAACCAAAACAAAAAAACCTCTGAATGTCCAGCCTTTTAATAACATTATAGTTGATGGGCTAGCCAGAATAAAAATAACGCTATGACTTCCTATCTGTACTAATGACTTTGGAGAAATGTAATCATACTTTAGTGTCCACACTGATTTTTTTTATTTTCTTTACCTGCTCAAGTAATTTATATTTAAACTGCAAAAAGTAATTGTGCTACAGGTTGTGCTGCACACTTGCCTTGGTCTGAAATCTATCCTGCAGTGTTAGGCTGACCTGATGAGTTTGACTAAATAATACTTTCTCAGCAAAAATATTACATCTGCACACCATGGGTGAGAGCAAGAGCAACATATCTGTCTTCAAAAACAAACCTACAGTGTTAGTATTTTACTATTAGTATTTACACTTATCTTTAGTTTTGACTTTGTTTTTTATGATTGTTTTCTTTGCAGCTACAATATTTTTGAAATGTAAGTCCCCTTCCTTCAGCCACCCCCACAAACTTATAATCGTATCTGAAACAAGAGTCTAATCCACAATTTCCACAGAAGCTAACAGAGATAGTTATAACATCCTGTAGGACAACTGAATCCTCCAGTAAAATCTATAAACTAGATGTGTTGACATTTATTTAATATACCCAGAGAAAGAGAAGATGACTCTCCTCCAGGACTGCAAGTTTGCAGAGACATTAAGAACATGGCCAGTGTAACTAGCTTTAGTTAGATTTTAGTTAAAAGATTAACAAAAGAAAACAGACTGTCTTCTTGGTTTCCTACTTGACATTTACTAACCAGGGTAAGTGTTTAATACAATCTGTAGTACAAAGAGAAAAATACAAAGAGAAAAATAAAACTCTCCTAAATTCTGTTCAAATCCAACATAAACCTCTGAGAACATCTGGGGAAAAAATGATGTTTTCTTATTGCTTGATAGAAATTAACTATAAAAAAACCAAAACAAAACCCAAAACAAAAACCAAAACAAAACCCAAACAAAACCCAAAACAAAACCCAAAACAAAACCCAAAACAAAACCCAAAACAAAAACCAAAACAAAAACCAAAACAAAAACCAAAACAAAAACCAAAACAAAAACCAAAACAAAAACCAAAACAAAAACCAAAACAAAAACCAAAACAAAACCAAAACAAAAACCAAAACAAAAACCAAAACAAAAACCAAAACAAAACCAAAACAAAAACCAAAACAAAAACCAAAACAAAAACCAAAACAAAAACCAAAACAAAAACCAAAACAAAAACCAAAACAAAAACCAAAACAAAAACCAAAACAAAAACCAAAACAAAAACCAAAACAAAAACCAAAACAAAAACCAAAACAAAAACCAAAACAAAAACCAAAACAAAAAACCAGACAGAATGGTGCTACTTACTTCTGCTGGCCTGACTTTGATGTAGAAGTTACTTCTCTTATAGGAAATCTTCAGAATTTTTGGCCAAGCAAAGCGGTTGATCCGGAGTCTATCTTTGTAAATGAGCAGTCCGTTAGCACATACACCCAGCATGATATCTACGCCTTCAGAATCCTACAGTGCATGAGACAGTTTCATAAAAATCAGTTTAATAACATTCCAAGCAAGAAGTTATTGTTGGCATACCTTGTGGGAATAATGCAATTGGGACTTGTTTAATATTCAAATCTGAAAGACATTGACAATGAGATTTTTAAAGCAGAAATAGTCAAGTATTTTTATGGGAAAGGCAACTCTCTATTTGAGCATCCCATGGTGCTGGAAAGTTCTTCAATATTCTAGCAATAGGGACCAAATCAACAAGATTTCTTACAAGAAAGAAGTATGGTGGGTGTGCTACCAATGACTTCAACACATACTAAATAAAAAAACCAGGCCTTTCCAACTTAAAACAGTCAACAGAAGTCTGAAGTTGGGGATCATTGTCATCTACTAGTCCAATAAAGATTCAGGAAACAATGGACAGCTGACTGAAAACATCAACATAATTATTTTGAAGTGCTGATGGGCTGGGTTTCTGCCCATTCTGTTCCACTGACAGCATCTGATGCAAGTTTTACTTGCTAAGGCTAAAAACTTCATCACTTACTGAAAAGGCTTTGATACACTGCACCACTACACAACACAGCAGAATCTCATGTCCTGCCCAACAAGTTAAACACTGGCACTATCAGTAAAAGGTTGCTTCACTACCATAACCAGCAGCTAAAAACAGATTCTGGCAAACGGCAGTTCTCAGGCTTGAAGTTACTTCATTATAGCAAAAGAAAGCTCCAATAAATCTCTAAGCATCTAAGTTCCTTAAAATGCTACATGCCATGCCAATTGTTTTTAAAAAATGAATAAATGTTACAGACATAGCTATTGTATGTAAAAAAAAAATATAGAGAGATATTTTTTCAAGTGTTTCTAACAGAAGACAGGAACAAGTCAATAGAAAATTGCAAAAAAAGTGCAGAATGTTTCCCTATGAAATGGAATTAATGTTTCTAAAGCATTAATTTTCCTAACAGTTTGAGACTCTGGATTTGTGAGAGGGAGTTGGTAGGTTAGTTGGCTTATTGGCCTTTTAACTAAAAAAACCTCCCACTAGAAATGTAAATTTGATTTGACATCCAGAGAAGAGTGGAAAAAAAAAAATCAAAGCCACTCTCCCAGAAGACCTCCATCATTCCCCTCACTCCACACCCTCTGTTTTTAAGTCTTGTGGTATTACAAAACCAGTTGTGTTCTTTCAGCCTTTACTTTACAGCCCCATGTCTCCTTGTATCAAAAACCTGACATTTGAAATCTGTTCAGATGCTCTTTTGCATAAAATCTTATTTCCAAGCTTCAGGTAGGTCTATGCATTAAATAAACCTAAATTAAGTAAATTCTAAGGATTATAAATGCTGTAAACTGAGTAGTTAGGGTAGCCAAAATATGAAAGGCTTATACCCAATAAATAAGAGCATGAAATTTTTAAATTATATAGATACTATGTTCTTTAGTACTAAGCATGTCTATCCTAAAACAGAACAAACCCAAACCAATCCCCAATACCTTGGCATGATGTAAATCCACTCCATACATGGAGAGTCTCTTAGCATTTTCTAGGAACTGGGAATCCGCTTGTGCTGGAGTCAAGCCCCTAAAACCATTGAATAAGCCTTGAGTTTATTGATAAAATAACTGAGAATCAGAACTGACTGGAATCCTGGAATTCAGACATACAGAAGAACCTCAGTTTGTAAGGTATCAATAGCATTTTCACCTTAAGGGAAAAATGTTCTTTCAAAGCATACAGCATTCTTGTAATAGAGATTTCTACCTTCACTGTCAAAATATTTTAGCTGTATGCCACTTAAATTAATTCGTATGCTCAAATAAAAAGATTCTCTAATTCTTTATCTGAGATTTTACTGAAGCTATTTTCAAGCTGAAAAACACAGGAAAATAAGACGTTCTAGTTACACAGCAAAATATTTCCAAACTAACAAACTTCAGCTTAGCAGTTTTGTGCATACCCTTAAGAGAATTGACATAAAGATGACAAAGCCTGCTTATTTTGTTTAATCCTGCTGTATCTGACACACCTGTGGGTTTTGTGTAGCTCAGCTACTTTGTCTTCCATTTCTTGAGTTTGATTGGGTGCAAACTGGAATTCACTGATGTAACCACTCCGGTGCTCCTCTGGGTCATGATCACCCAGCTCAGCCTGGAGGGTGTATGAACCAAGGAGGGCATGAGTCACAAAAGAACATGGCAGTCGACCAGAAACAATATCCTGACGTAGCTGTAGGCACAAAAAATATCTGCAAGACAAAAGAAAGGGGAAAAACCAAACACACAAGAACAGAGAAGTGTTATCAAATGGAAACTATAGGATGTGACTGAATTTATCAAGACATGTGTAATCATATAAGCATATTTTAAAATAGGACAATGTATTAATAATTTGTGAGACATTGCATTATTTGAGCATTATTGCCACACAGTAAATTCCACTTCATTTTTAAGAGTCGATAATACTTTCAGAAATAAAACAAGGTGCAGGAAAAATTCCAATTTCCAACATAAACAAAAGAAAATCTCCATGTTTTAACAAAAGCAGACCAACTACTTCATTTCACTCTGTAGTCTGCAGCCATCTATGGTTCACAAAGAAAAACCCACACCTTGCCTTTGAAATTTCCTTTTGGCTTGAAAATTCTAACTTTTATATACCTTGAAGTTCATGAGTCAAGTCAGGCAATACACGAAAAGAAATGTGGTTTAGTGCTGAACCCATAATTGCATTTCTTAAACTACGTATTATTATGTATTAATATTTCAGGTACTGCATAGTCTTCTACCAAATTTAACAAGTTAATGATCAGTAGATATTCTTCCCTAGCACAGATTTTTAATGTAAATTTTAAAAAGTTTTCAACTATAACCATTAAAATGCTTTTATCAGTCAGCACACAACTAAAAAGTCAATCAACCCACCGAAAAATTTAAGAAAACACACACAGCTTCCTTTAAAAACAGTGCCTACTAAGGGTCTTAGACTATTTGTAGTAATAGAACTTGTGTACCTATCTTATTTTGTGCAGAAGACTGATCTGATGTGATGTGACATAACACGTATCCTGCCTTGGTATGCATATATAGCCTTACAGTCAGCTAGATACAAACCAGAAATAAGTGTTTACATTTTTCATAACTCCTGAAAAAACAAGCTTTGTATTTCCTGCACTCTACACACTGGTTATGTTGCTCATGATACGACTTGTTAGGTGCACAGTACCCACTGCATAACGAGTACTTTCTACCTAAGAACTTTGGAATATTTTTTTTTCAGTTTTATTATCTTTTGTGGGTTTATTTAGTGCATAAGAATAAAACAGTTTTCACCAACATAGCCGATATTATTACTGAAGTACCTTGAACCCCGTGAGTTTTGCTCTTAATATGAATGCTCCCAAACCCTAATTTGCTACATAATAAAGCAGCAGAGCAAAAATAAACCTCTTTCAAACACAAATTTTAGCATCTTACCACCCAAATAGTATCTTTACTTCTGAGTAAATGCTTCTTTCTCAGGTTTCTTCCCTTAAGTTTTTACTTTGCCTTTTCAACTTCATTCCAAAAAGCAGTTGGTATAACAATATCTATAGTGTTCTAAGAGCAACAACTAAACCTGTTATGTCATCCAAAAACTGAAGAGGAAATTTTATATGGTCTTCAAGTTAGACTAAAAGTGTATTTTTAAGTTTCAAATTCTGAATGATGCCTACCTAGTGATGTCTTCAGTCAACTGTGAAGGATCAGGAGGATAAAACTTCACATTAAAGGTGAATATCCAAGGTAAACCTAAACATGGGAAATGTCTCATTGTTAATCTCAAACAAGTTGAAGTAATAAAAAAAAACCTGCTGAAAAAAATGTTCGGCAGCCACATAAATCTTAGATCATTGAAATAATGAAGAAAAGGGGTTTTCCCCCCTCTTTTAATGTTTCCATTATAAAGTAGGAACTCATACACAGAATGAAAAATCAGCATGTTTAAATTTATTCTCAATGATTGTTTTACAATAAAGTATCAGATGACATTTTTAATTTGAAAATTACTACAGTATACTAGTACTTAGGATATTCTGTGTTCAAAGACACATGAACTGAATTTGTGCTCATTTCCAACTCTAAGGCACACAGTCTCTCCCTGTGACTGACAGTCTGAGAGACTGGACAGTAACTATGAACACAAATGAGATCTGTATTGCATAAACCAAAAGTAAATTATTTCTATTCATACAGAATGCACAGAAGACAAAAATTATTTGCTATTCCTCCTTTAAAATATTTTTTCCTGAAACTTTAGCAACTATAACAGCAATGATATTGAAAGTTTAAATTCTCATGTGTTAGAATTGTCGACACCACATGAATTTTTGTAAGCAGAAGCATGCTTGAAACTAGATGAATAATTCAACAAAGCATAAATTGTTGTTTTCAGTCATAGCTCTGGTTTTAAATAAATTTTAGGGTATGAAAGCTGAACTTGCCATCAATAGCTAAAACAAATTTTCAGAATTTTACTTTACCAGCATTTTAATACAATATGCATCTGGAATACATTCTTTGGAAAGTACTAGTAACTTGACAAATTGTAGAACTTTACCAGTTCAAATATATTTTATACAGACATAAATATGAAAGAAAATGCATTTAAGCTTTGTCATATCTTGCCAAACTTAATGAAAGGAACACTATGATGCAGATCTGCTAAAAATTATGTAGAAAGATAAGAAAATAATAAATCTTTCTCTTGCCTTTTTTCTACTAATACAAATATTGTGGTGAAAGACTTACAAAAATAATTGTTGGTTAAAAAGTTCATCTTAAAAAGCTAATAATTTTGTAAAGCTCATTCATGTTGAGGCAGTAAACTATTTTTAAAATGTCCTACACAGATAAGTCATGCTTTTGAAAAAAAGACTGAAATGCCATTTCAAACATTATGCTAGAAAAAAGTGCTAACATTTTTTTTGTTATTTTCTTAAAAAAACCCCAACAAATTCTTACAGCTGTTAAAAGTGAAGAGTTCTTTTTATGTAAAAATTTTTAAGGTCTTTTAACATTTAAGAAATTGTTTCAGTTTTTCAGGCAATGAGTACTCATTCATTGGAACACTTAAGTTGCTGCTTAAATGTGAACATCATTCTCCACCAGGCTGCCAACTCACTATTTCCTTTTAAAAGCTCTGATTTTTAGGATGTCTTAATCTTCCCAGTTACCAATTATTTGTCAAAACAATGGTAGTTTTGCTTACAAAATAAGGCAGGAAATTCTAAAGAACAATTCTAATTTACTGGATGTACACATAGTACTAAATTTAGCAAAATCTGGCTCACTACATCATCTACTGCAATCCATTGCAAGTGAGAACTGAGACAAAAATACCTTTAAAATGTCTAACACTAATCAATACATATAGCACAAACAAACAAAATTAAAGCTGAAATAGATTAGCACACTTTCATAATTTTTCTCCCAGAGAATGAGCATAACTTAATGAAAATGCTGATACTGAGTTAGACTGGTGAAGAGAAACAAATGAGCCAAAATATCTATGCAAAAAGTGCTTAGGGAAAGTTGTCCAGTTAACCAGACTGTGGGATGGTGAGAGATGGATGAGGGATGTGTCCTTATGTGCAGGTACTAGACCTGTCTTCAACATTTCCTAGAATGAAGCAATGTTTTTTGGTATGAATCATTTTTTTGTGGTCTAACCTTGCAGTTAAACCAGTCACAGATTAACTCCTATTTAAATTATTTCTCCTTGGCAGAATTTCTACAGTTAGCTTTCAGAAAGCACTGCAGCCAGGAGACCTAGATGCCATTTAATGGAAAAAAAAAAAAATAAATGTGTATTCTTTGCAAAAAGCTACAAAGAGCACAAATCCTCAAAATCCTCAATTTCTAGGCTGTGTAAAAAGAAACCAAAAAAACACTCCATGTCTACTCATACTAATTCTTGTAGCTATGCTATTGAAAAATGTTGCGGTTGACTTTCTACTAAATATTTTCTGGACAGTTGGTGGCCGCCTCTTTTGCCTGATTACTGAAAGCACATTTATTCTCTGAACATAAGTAGCAAGTATATTGCAATGTGCACAGTCTATATTTATGCTTTGCACTACAACATACTGTTTATAGCCACATAATGGATGCATACAAATGTATTTGTCTTCACACAACAATGCACACTATTACTGACACTTTGAATTGGTACCAAAAAAAAATAAAATCTGATATTTCAAATTATGTTTAGCATTCTGTCCCTGATAGGGCTCTCTGTTTTGATGATTAATAATATGGGCTACAAAAATGTCAAAATTCTTTCTAGCCAGCTAGTTACCTCAAAAATGCTTCTGCAGCAACTTTAAGCACATTCTTAGAGAAAAAGAATGCAATATAACCAACCAGCTAGCAGCATGTAAGTAACATGATTCATCCCATTCAAACTGGGAAATCAGTGAGGGATTTTTTTCCAGTATGTGATTTTTCAGGCTTCGTCTCAGTTAAGATTTTTAGGGTACTATGTGACTAGGACAGATTCACAGCTCATAGACAGATAAAAATGCTCCATAAAATTAAAACAATTACTACTTTTGTAATTTTGTTTAAATTATCATCAAGAACATGACAGAAATAAGATCTGTGTCAAGTCCATAGCTTCAAAAACACATAAAAAAATTCCCTACAGTCCAGCTAGCCCTAGTTGGACTACAATTCAGCTCACAAACTCTCATCTCCAAACTGCAAATCATTCTTTATAATTACAGTAGACACAGAGAAGCACTTCTGCAGGACAGCTCTTCTGTCCTCAGCAGCTGTAAAGCTGGACTCTACTGTAATTAACTTAGATTAAAAAATTAGCTACAACTTTTACAGATACATATTTACATAGAAGAGATGCATATAGAATAAAGTCACTCCACATAGAGCTACTTCCCTCAGCACTTTGAATAAAAACTTTGAACTTATTAAATATTTTAGTACATTGTGTTGCAAAATTCTAAAATTGTGATTATATTTATGTATTTATCCCCATTTGGTTTATTGTGTAATTTGAAATTATTTGAAAATATACGTATTCAAACATAACATTTTTCTTCTTTATCATCTTTCCTGAGCAGTTGCTTAGGCTGTATATCAGAATATACCATAGAACTAAAAATATATAAAGATTTATATAAATTCCATGACATTCCCAAAAAACATAGGTAAGTACCTCTCAAAGACTAGGTCAATATTGCATTTGTCTGTCTTTAAGCTCCTTGATCCGAATTGTATGTCCATCAACAATGGGATGTTGAGAACAATCTTCAACATGAATAAAGTTTAAACTTCCAGCTAAAGATTTGTCACCAGCTGCCTTACCCATCATACTATTTCATCTGTTCTAATCCACTTCTGTAATAAAATTACACATGATTTTCCTTATTCCCCTCAAGAATTAAACTGAATCAAGTGCCTCAGTTTTTTTTGTACAAGAAAATTAATTCAGTTTCATAATTTCAGAAGCTCAAATGGAGTAGTATGTTTCAGTTACCTTAAATATGTTACAATTGATTTATTTTTTAATGTAAGATTTCCTGCATCTATTCAGAGATATATTTTTAGAACTAAGCTTTGGGTTTTTTTGCAGTACATTCCAGTATCAGGAAACTTTAATATACTGACTATGAGGAATGCAACTGACAGATTGCTGATTATTTGCCAATCAGTGTAAGCAAGCTTCATGCATAAAATCCTTTAAATGGTTTTCTTACTTGGTTGTTTTGCCTTACATACTATGTCTATCAACTCTAAAGCACTACAGACCAGAGGAAAAAATCCACTTGCAATGCCTAAAGCAAGAAGCTAGACTTGATATTCAGTATGAAATGTAGGTCCTCATTAAAAACTCAATGCCCTTAAAATATTTTTGCACTACTTATTACACAATGTTAAAAAAGTTGTTATATAGTACACTCAAATTTCCAGGCCAGTCCTAACACTTCAAATTCATGACACTTACTTGGTTGGCTATTTAGCATGCAGAACACTACAGAAGAGAGTAACACAAAAATATCAATGTCCTTGATCTTTTCACAAATATTAAAACCAAACAAAACAGTCTTTAGCATAGATTTTGTCAACTAAGAGGGTTTTTTACTGAAGATCTAACTTTCCTCAGAATAAAAAATAAAAATACCACTACATCTTTTCTTAATTAAAAATAATTGTAGGTGGCTTCTACTTTCATACATACATTAGTACATTCACCATTTTAATAGGTCTGGTTTGCTTACACAAGAGCATGTCAGATAAAAAAAAAAAAAAGTCTCCAATGAAGCCTCACTAACTATAATTTCTTTACTGAAAATAAAAACCACACCTTTGTAGTAAGGGATTTCATCAGTTGGGAAAGGTCTAAAGCAAGCAAAATCAACACCATACTATTTCTGGAAAAAATTAGTATTGCCTTAAAAAAAGAAGTTACAATCGTAAGGAAACAGCTGGTTCACACTGTAAATAAGTGTTTTTAAATAAAAGTGCTGCCACTGGACATTCCTCAAAAACCAGACTCTTCAGTAGCTTACATTCTTGTTATGTGGCAAGTGTAGACATGGCAATCTTATTATCATCATTTCTCCTCACTTAAATTTCCTACCAGACAACAGCAGAAGAAGGTTTCCATCCAACAAAGAAACTACCTGCCTTGACCACAAATGAGTAAATCAATGAGAATGTCAGTAAGGGCTCTCAAGCACTTATCAGTGGCTACTTATTTTACAAAATTTGAGCTCAGGAGGAGTGTTTCCTAAATTTACTGTCTATTCTGCTATTACTACAAAAATCACTTGGCTAATGAAGTCCCCGACAGAGTTTATACAAGCAGACTAGAATATATTACTCATTTTGATTGAGTATGGGAGGTAGAAAGATTTCCCTAATGTACTGAAAAACATTGTAGGGAGCAGTCTGACATCCCAAGATTATGCTCTGTATTCCACTTCCATTCTGGAAATTATGGACATACCTGAAAAGCCAGTGCTGGGCTGATAAAGATTGAAAAATACAAATTTTCTGTATGATACTGATCCTCTTTGTATACAATCTTTTTTAATAACCTAGAGCAACAAACATGACCGTCTTTGCAAGACGACATTTTCCATCTCATAAACCAAATATCAGCACAAGGTTGAAAAACATCTACTGTTTCAGAATGCAAAAAGATCAACAGCAAAAAGATACAGGGAAGCTTTGGGGCAGCAGAAAGTATAATGATTAATTTCTCCAGCACAAGTCTGAGTGCTTCTCTCTCTCCTTTTTGGATAGCAGACTGAAATTAAAGTTATGCTTGCTGTCCTAAGGCTCAATATTTCATCATTTCATATAGATTCTTTTAATTATATAAGTGTACAATTTAGTCAACATCCAGGCTGGTAAGTTTATGAAGAATACTATAGGAAAAAAAAAGGAAAAAGGACTATAGGAAAAAGGAAAAGGAAAAAAAATCTATAGGAAAAACTATAGGAAAAAAAAAAAGGAAAAGGACTATAACATCTGTATACAGAAGTACTTACTTCGAATTTGTCTCTTAATTTCCTTTGAAGAATCTAGCCAGTTCTGAAAAAAAAATAAACATCATTTAAAATCTTTTCAAGCCGACAACAGTAATTTTATATAGTGCAAAGACTGTGTTGGTCAAACATCTGTTCTACTCTAAAAATAAAGATTTCTAAAACTGAAGTTGTGATTTGCTAGCAAGTCTACCCAGACATATACATAAATCAAACTCTGGGACTGCCTTCATGGTCTTCTTACTGCTTTAGACTATTTATGCCCTGTAATTTTGAGAAGTGTGTATCCTTACAGTGGGTGTGATCTAGCAAATTACATTTGAGAATGCCATTCTTATACTCTTTTTACTGATATAAGCAGATTTTAAAGGAAAGGCTGTGTAGTCTCTACATGCCTGTGCTTATATTTAAGATGATACTTCTGAAGCCCAGCATTTCTTCTTCTTAAAGCATATACATTTTAGTTAACATTCAAAGGTGCTTGGAAAGACAATATAATTTCATGCTTTTTTTGTGACCTTCCCAAGCTGAAGTTCTCTGTAAACATGTATTATGTTAACACTGAAAAATGGGCAAAGTTCAAATTTAGGAATTCAGCTCTATTTTAGGCACTGCAAATAAAGTCAGTTGTTAATATTTAGATGCCTCACTACTAAATGTGTTCTATTCTCAACACCAGATTTTTTTATATCATTTGTGGAACCTATTAAATAGCTCATAGCATTTCAGCTATCATTGATACGTGCAAAGAGACTTTTTTGTTGCTGACCATCCAGTAATAGAACTTTGGGAAGTGAAACTAAGAAATCAGTAACATAAACTCATCAGTAGCTCAGATAATCCCCCTTACTAATTTTATCCATTGATGCTAGAAATCTGATTGAGTGAAAGACTAGAAACATATGGCTTTTAAATGCAGTAATTAAGAATTTACTTTATATAGTGTTTGAACCTTTATTTCCCATGGCAAAACACACATGCGTGGAAGAAACACACGTGCACCCAAGGCTGCCAGCAGGACACAGAGCACATTTCAAAGACAGAGGTGTGCAAGTGGGAGAGAATTAGCAACTAACCTGTAAGGTCAAGGACATTTTCATTCCACAAACCACTGCACATCAACCTAAAAGTCAGAGGGGACCTCAGTGCCAGCACAAAAGTTCTTGAAGGCTTATGGATTAAAAGAATATGGAACTGTATTGTTTTGCACTAGTGCTAATCTTTAATATATATCACCCCTGCTGACAACAGATGTGGCTTCTATGAATATAATCCAAAGCACTAAATTCCCTGTCATAATTTACCTAATCCAAGTTGATTTCAGCACAAATGCAGCACGTGCACATTAGCCAAATGTTTACAACTTCAATGCAAAAGCCTCTGTCATTTTTACAGGTGTGACGTAAATAAATTAAAAAATAAAAAAATCCACATTTCCTGATTTAAGTCTGTAAAGATATTTATGTAAGATACATAGCCATATTCTTGCAACTAGAAATATACCTAGAAGTAGCTTGAATTCTTGGCCACTAACTTTCATTACTGTTCCGCCAAATAAAATCAGTTAATTACATTCCATTTACATGCATATATACAGGGGTGTGGGTTTTTTTGCACCTGTGGATAAAATAAACACTATTGAAGAAGCTACCCTGAAACAGATTTCTTAATGCAGAATAGACAGGTCTGTCTTTCCAAACAAAAGACTAAGTGTAGACTTTGCTCCAGCAGGCAGAAAGCTATTTGTTTAATTTGTCAGTGGTAAGGTTAGGGGAGACAAAGTAATGAATTGTCATTACTTTGACATCTTCTCTACCAGCACAAAAGTATTTTGTACAAACCCAGAAAAGTAGTATTTCCAGCTGGTGCCCAGAACATAAGAGCAGAAGCTGACACTTTTGCAGACCAGTTACAGTGTGAATGGAGCATTCATGAACTTCTGAGGGTGTAATGCAATGAAATCACTAACTGAACTTTAGACCAATAACTTTAACATTAGCAAAACCGCAAAATAAGTCAATGAGTAATTTGACCTAAAGAGTTTCAAAATGTGTATTAAAGCTAACAAAAAAAATCAGTCTGATTTGGAGACGTAACATTTCTCCCAGCTGCACAGAACACACATAGATAAAAGTTAATGGGACAGCTCCTCCAATGGTACCCTGATGGTGCATTAGGGAGCAGCTCTAATTCAGAAGAGTGCCTGGCATTCAGTTTCCACACCCCACAGCTGCCATCGAGTTCAACAGCTGGCTCATAAATGGGTAGCTGTGATGAGTGCACAAGAATGAGAAAAACACAGCATTCAGCATTTAGTACTGATTGGCCTGGAGGTCAGAGATTTGTGGCATTTTAATCTGAAGGCAACGTTACTTCATAACAGAAGTAAAAATGCATTACAAAGAACTGGTACTGAGATGAACTGAGAATTCAAACTTACTACAGAGGTGAACAGAAGAGAAGATCCTAAAATCAGTAAAAATTACAAGTCTCCAAGCTTTCTTTGGCAGCTATTGCTGAACACAACTGATTTCCTTCCCCCCCCCCCTCGTCCATTTAGTGATTAAGTCAAAACATAAAATGTTGACTTTTCTTTTTTAAAAAAAGTTGAGACACTTAAAAGCCCTAAAAGCACAAGAATCACTAGAAACATACCACAAATACTTAAAATACTGAAAGCAATTTAAATGAACTTCAACCACATATTAAAAAAAAATCCCTTTGATAACAAAAATGAGTGTTCCAATCTTACTGAACACGTTAGGTGTAGCTATACAATTTTAAAATTTACCAGCACGAAAGAAAAGCACAGAAAGGGAGGGGGAACTTTGTCAGCACACCACCAGTAATTCTGTCTTACAAAGACATAGCAGCAGCTACACATTTATCAGGATATGTTTATAGCACAACTGGTGTAAGAACTTCCAGTCATGGTGCTGCACAAGAGCAGTAGCTTTGAATTATGTAACTTGAGTGATAGGAGTAGTAAAAACAAGCAAGTCTTTCTAAATGTGTACATGTTACAGAACAGGCCATCCAAGGCATAAAAAAATAAGCATTTATCCAAATGACTAGCTCATGACAAAGCCCACATTTTCAAGTCCTCTTTTGAAAACCTGAATCTTCCTACTCATCATCTGGAAATCACAAATTAGACCTGCACCAGGGGCACAGTATCATCCACATACTGGCTCTTTGGGCACAGACTTGAGCATATGGACTACCCAGCTAGGAAATGTCTAAAATCAACTCCTCCTTCCTGGGCATTCAAAATCATGTTGTTCCTGCAGTTCACCAGAAATTAAAGTTAATCCTGCAATAAAAAGTAGGAAGCAGGAAATGCAAATCTGCCAAGGAAGACTGTTTTTTTAGTTGAAGTAACATGAAGAGCTTACTTGTATGAAGATGACAAAATACAATTGTTTTTAATCTTCACAGCAAATTGGATCAGATTTGTTCAGAAGTTTTTAAATAAAAGTCTGTTGCTGTCCATAATTCATAATTTCCTGTCTTCATTTACAGGGATGGCACTGTTTTATTATACTACACTGTTTTATCATACTATATTGCTGTTTTACTGTAAAGCCTAGAAATTACACTCTAAGGGTTTTCAAAAATTAAGATACTTAAAATATTCTCCCACTCTAAAGACTAAATGGGCATTTTATTAGAGATCAACATACACATCATTATCTCCCACATGTTGCAAGGTCACACCAAATTAGATTGACATTTTGCAACAGTTTACCTAAATATATACCTAGTGGTATATATTTAATACAATATACCTCACTAAACTATTGAAGTCAGTAGCAATGTAGAACAACCAAACAAAACCCTCATACAGGCTTACCTTTTGCTCTGAATTCTCAGAAAACAACAGTCCAAAATAGTCTTTCTCCAGTAAATTGAGATGTTCACACACTTTGTCAAAGAGCACTTGGCCTTTTGCTCTTTTCTGAAGCGGAAAGAAACAGAAGAAAAAAAGTCAGAAAAAAATATGAAAAAAAAGTGCTATTAGTAAAATCAGTAAAATCCTGAATTACAAATACTTTTATTTGATACTATTTAGTCCGGAAAAGTTTAAATATCAATAATATATAAAGCTGTAATTTTTTTATGATACGCTATTCACCATGCTTTGAAACATATAGATATCACTGACAAAGACATTTCTTGTTTTTCAATTAATTGAAAAATTTTACTCTAGTGCACAAGGAAAATTCGGTACCTAAATTGATTTAAATATTTTACACCACGTAATACAACTATACTGAGGTTTTGAGGGGCAGACAATAAGAGGGCTGCCTTCTGTCTCTAGATTTATGAATTCTCTCAGTACCCAATAAATCCATTGAGTACTCACAACAGAATCTTATCTCTAAGAATTTTATTCTTCCTGAAATAGTGTTTCTGTAAGGCAGTTAAAAAAAAAAACCAAAACAACCACAAACCCCAAAACAGGAAACCAAAATCCAGAAGAAAAACAGCCATGCAATTTTTCTAAGGTTAATTTCAGTATCAGTCTTCCACTTTATAGTAGCAATCCAAGATCAATCATCATAACACATTCCTAAAAAGGCTGCTTTTATGGAGTATTACTGCAGCAAATGCCTATCAGTTCTGAAATTTTCTCTGTTCTTCCTGTACTTGGAACTGGGAATGCAAAAAGGGGCATCCTGTATCTTCCTATTGCTGGCAATGAAATGCAGACTCAGACCCTAATTTAGCGTGCCAGGTTTTAGGGAAAAGATCTGTTGTATTAAAGATGACAACTGACAGGAGACAGTTTTAGAGCAGAGGGCTCACAACACATAAATGGGGGGAAGATGAGGATTTCTTTTCACAGTCAAAATTTCAACATCAGTGGCATGCAGTCTCCCACTTTGAACCAACTCCTTCATGACTGTTCTGCATGGCATTTCGAGGCTTGGCAGCTTAAAAGAACTTTTGCCCTTGCTTATTCCTACAGATCTCAGTAGATGCCACACACCACTGCAATTCCACAGAAACTCCATCAACAGCCCCTGTGTAGGCCCTGGGGACACTGCAGTCATTGTCCCCCAGGCAGTGTCAAAGAACTCACAATATGTCCCAGCCCGCTCTGGCCTGCAGCTCAGCTCCACAGCACCAAACACTGAGGCTGGGAGGGGGGAGAAAAGAAGGTAGGCACTGAGAAAATAACGACGGCATTGTTATTTTATTCTCCAAGAATCCAATAGCTTTATTTATTCAAGATTGCATTGTCCTGAAGACATTACAGTCCCAAAGAGCAGAAAATTTTCAAAGAAACACTTGTAAAATGAGTATATTTGGCCTAAGCATCACAGAAAGGCCGTGGAACCTGGAAGTCAAAAACCACTTTTGAAACAGAGCTGTTCGGTAGTTTCAAAAATGTTACTCTTCAAAAAAAAGAGTACTATGTACCCTCAGCAGTCTGGAGTAACCACATGGTTTTCTAGACAGTCTCACCTTCAACTTGGTAAAAGAAATAAAGCAATATAGAGAACAGCTCAATACAGAACAAAGTATAAGCAAGAGAGGCTTTGAAGAATCTTAGCCTGCTTAGATACATGATAGATATAATTTTTCTCCCTAAATCACTGTGCACATCAGCTGTCAAACCTTGCAAAGGCAAGCTTCAGGTGTACATATTTCAGTGAAGGAAATGTACAGATTAGTGTAGAAATAATATATGCTATCATTGTACCTGGAGGCAATTGCTAATTATGTAGCTTTGCATAAAGTTAATAAACTAAAACCCACTAATATCAACTCTTTGACATAAAGAAACACAGAGCAGCCAAATTTACAGGAAACATACTACTGGTATAATAGTAAGATATTGCAGTTCCTTCATAAAGAGACAAAGTCAACACAGAATTTGAATACAGTGGCAAAGTTGACTGTATCTTTAAAGATCTTTTTGTAAGTTTATAGCTCTTCCACATAAGGCATCATCATTTTGCCACAGAGGCCACCTTATGTTAGCACACATTCTAGAATACAGCATGATGCAAATAAGTTACAGCATCAGACAGAGACTTTTCTAGAGCTCTGTTGAGAATACAATAGTTTTATCAGTGATCTGGATGCAAGAGGTAAAGGCACCATTAACAAGTTTCCTGATGACACCAAACTGGGAGATCCTGTTAACTCACTCAAGGGACAAGAGGCCTTCCAGAAGAATATAAATAGACTGGAACATCAGGCAACCATCACTGGCGAGAGATTTAAGAAGGAAGATTTAGCAAGTGCCAGATTCTGCATCTGGGACAGTAATGTTGGGCACAAATAGAAATTGTGAGAGGAGTGGCTGGAGAAAGCCCTGCAGAAAGGGAGCTGGGGGTGCTGGTTAGCACCATCCTCAACATGATCCAGCCACACACCCTGGCAGCCAAGAGGGAAAACGGTGTCCTGGGGTCCAACACACAGCATGATCAGCTGGTCAAAAGAGGTGATCACCCCACTATACTCAGGGTTGGTGTGGTCTCACCTTGAGCACTATGTACAGCTCTGGGTCGCATAATTTAAGAAGGATGTCAAAGTCCTTGAATGTGTCCAGAGGAGAGCAATAAAAATGGTGGAGAGGGAGGTGATGATCTCTTCCACATGGGTTCCATGAATAGGATACATGGGAATGGTTCAAAGCTCTATCAGGGGAGGATTAGACTGAACAAAGGATGCATTTCTTTAATTGGAGAGTAGTCAAACACTGGAACAGGCTTCCAAGAAAGGTGGTCAAAGCCTCAAGCCTGTCAGTGTTTCAGGCTGCTGGATTAAATTGCTGTAGGTCCATTCCAACTGAAAAAATATTTTCTATTCTTTTTACTTCCTCCTTTCCCTAGCAGTACATTCTGGGGAAATCTGATTAGATTTCTTCCCAGCTGTGCACTAGTAGAGGAGACAAGGTAAGTGTGTCACAGCCTAGGCATTGGGTCTTGTCCTTTTGTGGGAAGGAAGAATGTACCTTCTGAGGGGGTGAGAGCTTTGGATGAGTGCTTGGCTGCTTTCCTGAATGGAGGTCATACCCTGTCACACAACATAGAATAACTGTTTCTGTTCCCTGTGTTCACTGTGAGTTGAATAACGATGTGATAGTTTCTTGCCTGAAGTACCATGGGGCTTTTATCTCCAAAAACACTTGCAAGGATGCATATCACAAAGGTTACAGGAGGAAACAGGATATTTTTTTTTTTTTTTTTTTTTTTTTTTTAATTTCATTTTTCCAAATTTATTTGATAGCCATGCTCACAAGCGTTAACAGAAGCGTAGCCAAGAGCAGGCTGATGCATTTTTCAGTTTAGATTGAAAAAAACAACCCTCGCAGTCTGGAAAAGACAAGTCACAGAAAGAAGCAGTAGGCATAACAGTCAAGCAATGCCTGTTTCCTGAGGAACAAGTACTTTAAGAATGGGGATCAGTATTGATCACACACACACAACAGCGATAACGATGAATAAGAGGATTTTCCAAAGTATGATACATGGTGATGTTTTTTGGCTGCAAAAACTGCTCTGCTGTGCTTTCTTGGCCAGTGAAATGAAAAGCACACTCATGCCTGCCTTGCACTTGTATTGCACACAGGGAGAGCTGAAAAGAAGCAGCAACACCACCTAGGGGAAACAGAACCCTGGGAATACCAGAGCTTCCTCCCACTACAAACTTGCAACAGCAGAGTCAGAGAAAGGCAGGGCACAAGTGACACCTCAGGAAGAGCAGAACGCAAGAATCAAACCAAACTGGCCCAGAGAAGCCCAATCAAGGCAATGTGCTCACTGCTGCAGGGGAAGGCAAAAAACCACCAGGAACCATTGCAAGCCCATCCCGGGGGGAAAAGTGCCATCTTTGTGGCTAACTTCATGATGCAGGAGCAGCAGGCAGTAACTTAGCCAAAACGTAGCTCTAACCAGTACTCATGCTCAGTGCTGCAGAGGGACCAGTGTCAATTTGCCACGGGGGAAAATTTATTCCTGATCCCAGAGGTGGCAATCAGCTATTCCCTGAGCATGTGAGCAAGACCTGCCTCCTCATCCCACAGGCTGGTCACGCTTCCCAGGAGATGTACAACCCCTATTCTCTCTCAACCTGAAGCCATCGCAGGGGCTTCCAAGAACAGCAAAATGCCCCCAGCCTGGTTGACTTTGAGAACATGAATCCTTCCTGTGTCTGTCAGGACACCAGTGGGTGCTCCAAAGCACTGGGACCCCTTGAAACATCTTTGCATCCCATTTCTTCCATCTGCTGCCCCTAGCTCAGCAGGGGATAAGGACTGAGCTGTACCCTGCTCTTCAAGAAGGCATTCCCTTGATCTTGCCACAGCTACCCATCTGAAAAGGCCTTATAGCCCCAGGCATCTCCAGCAGTTTCTCATATCCTGAGGAGCTGGCATCTGTTCTCCAAAGGCTGAAGCAGGATTTTAGTCCATCTGATGAGCTTTAAAGGCTGCCCTGCCGGGATGTGACCACTGCAGCCAAAAACCTCCAGTTTTGTCCAGCTTCCAGTCCTCCTTCCTCAGTCACCTCCTCCAAGTAATTCTACTGGTCCCATTTGGAACCTCTGAGGCCAGCTCTGTCCCAGTGGCAGAGCTGGAAAGGCTGGAAACAGTTCAAAGGAGAATGCTCTCTCTTATCTTGCCTCAGGGCAGTGACTGCTACTTGCTGAGTGGTGGCACTGTGACACAGGACTCCCGGCAGCCCTGCCCAGCATCCTTCAGAGGAAGGCCTTTGGGGTGCTGCCCTTGAGGCAACATGGGGGCTTGTCCTTAACCTTGGTGGCTCACTTGGTGACAGCTGTCACTCAGCTCCTGAGGACAAACTTACTCTTCTCCCAGGCCATGGCAGAAACCAACCCTGCAGCCCTCAGAGCACCCTTGCTAGCTCTCCTCTCTGCACCAGAGCTTACATCCATCACTGCCACACAGCTAGGAAGACCAGGGACTTGATCTGCCTCGACACCCTTTTCTAGGGGCCTAACATGGGATTCTAACAGCCACAGCCTGGAGCAATGGTAACTCTACCAAACATCCCTTTTTCCCCAGGAAACCAAGCACTGCAATTGCTTGTGTTTATACAGGACAAAACACACACTTCAGCCATGAGGTAAATCATTCAGAGTTCATTTGTAACTAACATTTCTGAGTTGCCTTTTATTTATTTTTTTTTAAGTTGTAAAACCCTATCAAATCTTTCTTCTTCAGGATCTAGTATTTTGAATACTGAAAGAGCAAGGAAGTTACTGTTCTTGTCATTTCATATGCTGGTACATTCAGACTGTAAATAATGGCATTTATACCATATACATTAATTTGGTTGTGGAGATGCCAGAGGTGAAAGAAAGGGTTTTGGTTCCCCCTGAAAGAACTTCAGATATGCAGTACAAATCTTTTGGCTTTAAGATGACTTCACACAAAAACGTTACTTTCAGTGCTGTCTGTTGAACCTGGACCAAATTTTAAATACTTATAAAAGTAAAACACAGGTGATGATAAATTTGATATATAAAATGTGTCATGCTTTAAACAGACCAGTTTGTTCAAACACTAATTTACACATCCAGTAAGAAAATTGATTTGCAAATGAAAACTCCACTACAATTAAACATGTTCCATATCAAGTTCATTCAGATTTTTCTTAATCAAGGGTTTAAAACAGATCTTAATTGTACATTACACAAACATTTTACTTTGTATTAGTAAACTGTAAGCAAACATAGAAGCTGTGTCAACTCCAATATATTTCACTTGTTCATACGTGCATAAAATATGTTCAATGCTGGCATCCTTTAAATGCCTTTTGTTATACATATTCAATTAGACCACTGACTGAACGCAACAAACAAATTCAATAGTATCTTCATTTTCTTCTAACTAGTAATCATGCAGTTACTACTTTTTTTTTTTCATTTGTTTAAACTTCTTAACATCTCTCAAGACTCAGGTTATATTTAAAGCTGAAAATCAGAACAAGTCTTTATCGTAGATCCCAAATTTAATGACGAGATTTCCTCACAACTACCTAGGAAAAAAGAGGGGCAAAAAAAGCAAGTTGATTGCCCCCCCCTTGTCATGACAGCAAGCACCACATACAGACCCCCCTGAAAGATTAATAACTTATATTTGCTTCCACAGAAGTCAAATATAAGGAAAGGAATACATTAAAAATTAAGTAATTTGCAGTGTGCTAAAAATATTAAAAATTGCTTCTAGAAATTAGATTTCAACCATTCCAGCAATATGCTCACTCATGCTATTAAAGCTCAACTGCCATTACATTTCAGAAACATTGTACTATTGATTCATCAACCTATTTTACCATTTAATATGGTACTGTAATTTCAAGTAAGCACAAAGAGTCAGTTATTTCCAATTTTTGTCAAATACAACTCAGTATTTCTCACCCTCACATACTTTGAGAAGCTTCTCTGATACAGGAATAACAACATGCAGGTGAGATGAAGTCTCTTAAAAAAAAAAAAAAAAAAGGGTACCTGGAAGTTCCTAATAGTTTGCAGCCTGTGAAAATTGGTTTAAGTCACGCTCCTCCAGAACTAATCAAATGATAGTTTTTTTCTCTTTTCTATCCTCCAGACATTCACAAATTACTATGTAGAGTCTGAGGCCATGTGGACATTATGTTTAAGAGTTATTTAAACCTTAAAACTATTGTAAATTAATTGAACTAATTGATCATTCTCTAGGTATGCACATATTGAGTACACACAACTCATCTTCTTTAGTACAATACACACAATATTATTTTATGATGTATTTTAGAAGTTTCCCAGAGATAAAGAGCTTTGGGTATTTTGGATACTTTAAATCTACACAACACAGAAAATCAATTATTTTGTTAGCATGCAGATTTAAGGACTTAAAGCTCTTAAATAAAACACTTCAAGGGAGGCTGTTCTGCTTACTTATGGAGCTTTCCAGGGCTCAAAAAATAAAGTTTGAAGACTGCCTGGTATCAAAATTCATAACACTACTCCCACTTGTAATTTTCAATTCCTCAGAAACCGAATATCATTTACAGACCAGAGAGACATATTCTACCAATCATTCAATATACAGGTGCAGAGAATCTGATGGCAAAATTGAACACCATTCACTTCTGGGAAAAAATCAAAGACCACAATATACCAAAGTAAGATTTTCAAATTACAATGAACTGAGGAATAGGGATCACCCTGTACAGGCCTTATCTTCATTATGCTACTAGGTCATGGGCTTTTCTGAGCCATAGTGAAGTAGCTTAAATGTTGTATCTACACTGGCACTCAGACTAGCACATTTGGAGAAGCTACATAGTCAAGAAAAAGACTATGAAGCAGGTCCTTACTGTTTGCATCCACAGAGATAAAGTAATAGAAGTACAAAGATAAACAAGAAAAAATCATGAAGGAAATCAACGCAAAGAAAGCTGAAATCTCTTTTAAAAGTTCTGTAGAAAAAGAATTGTTGACTTAAAAGTTCAGCCTGTCAAGCTGACACCAGTCAAAAGACTTCAGGCAAAATAAAGAGCTCTGGGCACAAGAACAAATAGATTATTTCAGCAGTGATAAATTAATTTACAAAGTAGCCCTCAAGAAAGAGAAACATCTGAGATGTACTTTATGTTGGAAGCCAAACATTAACGATGGGAGGCATGCCCTATGCAACAGGAAAGATATGCAACACCGAGCTAGAAGGAGTAATCCCACTGTCACCACAAGATAGCTGCAAGCTAAAAACAAAGAACATTTGGAAGTAATTATCAATACTCAAAAAATACAAGTGGTAAAGAAACAGAAAGATTCAGATGTACCTGTATTCCTACAGCAACATATGATAAATTCTTAACTATGAAAGCACAGCATCAACTTAGTAATTTTCAACAACGTTTCTGTATCACAGTAAAAAAAGCAAAACAAAAATCAAACCATGCTGATTTGCCATGAGTGAACTGCTTGGGTTCCCTCTCCTGGCTCCCAACAATATCATACATAAGCTTGCTATCTCAGCATGTTAAAGCTATTCTTTTTCAAACTGAGCATATCCTAACAGTTTCTATTCTATGACACTCACCAAGAAATGAAGCATGTTAAAGACACAGAAATTAGCTTTCAGGAATACTGTCACAGAAAAAAATGTTTACTTTGAAATCTCTCAACGCATTCTACATATTGCTACACCTTTTTTTCCATCAAGTGTTTTGTCCCAGTGAGAAAAATGCCTTCTGAGAAGATGTCTTCTTATGCAGAAGTTATGTGAATTCAATTTTAAATAGACTTTAAATTGTAATAAATCCCAATTTCATTCAACTAATACATGCTAAGTTTGCACATGTACTTAATCTATCAAAATTAAGTTAACTATAAAAATTAACTGTAAACTGATATAAATATATAATATAATACAATACGTAAAATAACTCCGGAACATATTTTATATTGATATAGCTAATTTGTTTATAATTACTTTGTGATTTTTTTTCCAGCTATTAGGTTTTCTCCCCAAATTCCAACTCCTTTCTGAAGATTACAGAAAAAAGAACTTGACATATGATATATGATTCCCTTATGCAAAACTTTTTCCTTTTTGGTTGACATACTGTAGCATTAACCCTTGCTTGCAGGAGATATAAAGCCCTAGGATACTCCCATTTTTCCCTGTGTAAGTTTTCCATGAGTATTTCACAATGCATTTATGAAACTCCATGATCAAACCAAATGCCAAAACATCCTCACAACTGATTGCTTAGCTAAAAAACCAAACAAAATTTAACAAGAAATTTATTTTTAAATTTTGAAATGTAAAAAGAGAAGAGCAGGCAAGACACGACAATCTAATTACTGTACCTGTCTACTGGTTACTGCCACAGACCTACTGCTTTTTCACCTCTGCTAATTAGATGCTTCTTACCCCAGCTATTGAAAGTTAAACCAGCTCATTGTGGAGGAAAAAGGAAAAAAGGAAAAAAAAAAAAAAGCTAATCATCCATAAACAAAGCTATGTCATCTTCTCAGGTTTAACTCTGTGTCAAAAGATTTTTGTCTTCATAATAAAGTTCAAAACTCTTACCATAAGGCAGCCAAATCATGCCACTAAAAAAACAATCAACTTCTTAATCTGGACAGACTACCAGCCAGCTAGTGAAGAACTGTCATCTTAATAAGGATTACCTATGATGCCCTAAGAATGCAGTGGAGAGAGACCACATGAAAATAACATCTCTGCTGCATATAATTCAGTCTTTCACTCACAAGACAAGTGAAGAAGCATTTAAAGAAAAGTAACTTCAGATGTTTGTCAGTCACAGCCACTCAAAAGAAACACTTCAGTATTGAACTTTCCCAATTCATGATTATTTATAGGTAATAATCCAGAAAGCTGAAATATGTAACACCTGCCACTTGAGGAAGGCTGTTACCAGAGGCATAAGGAAAGCTCACAGAGCATGTGACACAACCAATCCTGACAGAGCCCTCTAAGTTGTAACTGGCTGAAAACAGAACTTTCAAAGAGTTCCTTGGTTGCTTTATCACTCTCTCCAAGTGATGAGTATCAAGAAACTCTGTAACAGCAATCTTAAAATAGGACATGGAATGTATGCAGACAACTGAGTCTCTAGTACCATATATAACAAATATACAAAATACCTAACCCAGTGACTGAGAGTTGTAAACAAGCATTGCAATTGAATGCAGCCATGAAAATTTGGGACTACAACATAACTTTAAAGAGAAATATGTATTTTATACTTCTAAAAATTTTTCCTAAAGAAAATTTCTTTAAACTTTAGTTCTTCAGCTAACTAAAATTAAAAAATAAATTAACTCAAAACATTTAGTACATGAGCACTACCTTCAGGAAAACCTTAATTCTTTGTAAGACAACAAAGCTTGAACTGTCAAATGATCACCACTGAAATGATTTCTCTGTTGCATTTTTGCTTATTTGCAGGTATTCCTCAGAGTGAATTTTTAAAGATAAATAGGTAAGGCCTTAAATGCTAACTGGCCTTTAATGATAACACTAAGAATGTAACATTGTAATGAACTCTCTAGATATACAGAATCACATTTGCTAAACACTTAGTGCAATGAAACCGAATTTTCTTTTTCTCTATTGAAAAACTCACCTCCTTCTATAGAGACCTTACCTCTATAGGGGCCTTACCTCTAGATCACAGCTGTATTCTGCACCATCCAGAAGCATCACTTTGCACTGCACTGTTTTAGTTTTCTTGGGAGACTTCTGATGAGTGTTTTCTGTTTTAATTTCAGCTGTCTGCACTTCTTTTGTCTCCCTTTCTTTTTCTTCTTTCTCCTCTGCAACTTTCTCTACTTCCGCTTCTTTACCATCTTCTTTGGTAGGCTATATAAAATACAGGTAAACAATGAGTGAAATTCATGAAGGTAGGTATTTTTAATTTGTTCACTTCTTTTATAAGCTACTAATAAACAAGACATTAAATGAGAATTAAAGTTGCATGCATGCTGGAAGCACAATAACCAGTCTAAGTAGTCAGATGTTCCTTTGCAGATGAGATATTCTTGCCCTCAAACCACAGAAGGTGCTTTTTTCTTTTCCTTCATTGAAAAAGAGATTTTTATGTTTTACTGGCTTTTTTTTCCTAACAGAAATTAATTTAACAAGCAGTTCTGAGACTTATACAAACTAAAAAAGTGTTTATGAAAGTCAGGTTATACAAAATCACAAAATGGCTGAGGTTGGAAGGCATCTCTCGATATCATCTACTCCAATACCCTTAAGGCCATGCTAGGGCCACCTAAAGCAGTTTGCCTGGGACAGTAACCAGCTGGGTTTTGAGTACCTTCACAGATAGAGACTTCACAACCTCTCTGGGTAAACTGCTGCAGCATTTGACCCATCATCACAGTAAAAAAAAAAATTGGGGAGATTTAAGATGGAGTTCCATGTTTTCACTTTCTGCCCCTTGCCTTTTGTTATTTAATGACATATCACTGAGAAGAGTTGGGTCCCTTCCATTCCCTTCCTTTGGGTATTTATACACACTGGCAAGATTCCCTTTGACCTTCTCCAGGCTGAACAGTACCAGCTCTCTTACCTCCTCCTCATATATTCTCTATGTCCATAATTATCTTAACCACCCCAGAACATGTGGTTTGCATGCTAAGAACTGACATGCAGGTTTTCAAAAGGCAAGACTCTGGAGCACTGCAGAAGGTGGTTTGTCTGGAACTCAGCACCAACCTCCCAGAATGAATCAATAAAGACAGTGACAACAAGAATGGTTTCTAAGAAATGGATAGTAAAAATCGAGATATAAAGGGCTTCTAGATCAAGCATCTGTTATGGTTAAGTGACTAAGGAGGTATTGATGTGATCCACAGGCTTCAGAGGCAAAGATGACTTAAAAAAAACTACTGCTGTAATACCTGCTGATTTCTACCACGATGTAACAGTTTGATGTCTGAGTGTGATGTTACACTAAAATTAGACATCTAAAACGACTGGAGTAAAAAAAATGGTCTGCCACAGAGTAGAAACTTTTAAAACCAGTAGTTCTACTTGTTAACTGTATCAGCCCAGGTGCAAAAAAGGCCAGACTGTGCCTATCATTTTTCCCCAACATGATCCTAACACAGCCTTACATGAATGACAAAAATTACAGAATTTTCATAGTTGGAAAAGACCTCCAAGATCACCACATTTAACCGTCAACATCCCCCAACCCCTCCCCCAAATATTTAAAATACATTTATCTATATCACCACACCCCCTAGAGCCTGTCCTTAAGTGCCTCATCTAAACATTTCTTAAACACTTTCAATGATGGTGATTCCACCACCTCCCTGAGCAGCCCATTCCAATGCTAACTACTCTCTCAGAGTACTACTATTCTTCCTCAGGTATAGTCTAAACCTCCCCTGGTGCAACTTCAGGCCCTTTCCTCTGGTCCTATCATTATCCACTCGAGAAGAGGCCAGCACCCACCTCCCTACAACTACCTGAAAGGAAGTTGTAGGGAGCAGTAAGGTCACCTCTCAGCCTCTTCTTCTCCAAACTAAACATTCCCAATTCCCCCAGCCTCTCCTCACAGGACTTGTTCTCCAGACCCTTCACCACCTTGGTTGCCCTTCCCTGAACTCGCTCCAGCAGCTCTGTGACTTCCTTGTGAAGTGAACTTTCCTGCCTCATGAAATAATGAATCAGGTCTCATTAAAATCACTCCAAAGCACCCATGAGCCTTCCCATATGTACCTGTGTTTCAGCACTACTAACGGAGTATTTTTCTTCTTTGTCATCTGCTTTAGCTTTATGCTGATTTTCAGCTGCTGCTTCTTCTAAGCTCTTTTTTGGCTGAGCCACCCCCTCTGGTGTCTGGCTTTCACTTTTTTCAACTACTTGCTCTTCCCCTGTGGTCCTTTTCTTGCTCTCATCTTTGGGCTCTGCCAAGGTGTATGATCTTTGTTTCTTAAGCCAGGGGGGGAGGAAACGAGAAATACCCTTGCTTTCAGGTGAAGATTTTTCCTTCTTTTGGCTACGTGGACTACTTTGGCTAGTTGCTGCTGAGACAGAAGAAGAATCTTGAGCTTCTTTAGAGGATGTTTCCCTGGATTTTTGATTTTCTGGAGTCTCTGATGCTTTTTCAGTCTTGTCTTTAGGTTTGTCTGTTCCCACATGCTCAGAATCTTTCTTTACTTCTGTCTCTGAGCCAACTTCAGTTGTCATTTTTGCAACTTATGCTGAAAGAAACAATAAAAAAAATAGTTTTGTTAAACAGCATCAATACTTTTACAAAATCCTAGATTATTTGCAGTAATTTGTAGTACTAATAAAAATAGTTTCTGAATTAAACTTAGTGGGGTTAAAGAAATACTCTCCAAATGCTCAGCTCAGAAGAAAAGCCAGTAAGTTAAACAATGCTCTGCAAGCAAACATTTTAAAAAATACTATAGAGAGACAGATCTGCCAATAGTTTCCCTCTCCTTGACAACAATTTGGTGTTCTCACTGAAATGCTTTTATTTTATTGTAAGCTACCCCTAAAGTTATTAGTCAAGATTATTCCATGAAGAACTTCAGTTCTGGAAGCTCAAGCTTCAGAAGAGAACACCTTCTCCAGTTAGTCTGGTAGATTCAATCCTCTTAATGTTCAGTGACACTTCTCCATATAACACAAGTTTTACACAGCAGGTCTCTTTAAAATAACAGAGAACATGCTTCTAGTTGTTCCTTTTCACATTAAGAAAAGCTATTCTTCCCTTAAAGTTTCTATACTCTTAGATCTTATGCAACTCTTCCATCTTCCTTATCATCCATACCTTTTCAGCAAAGAGTTTAACAGTAGGCTCATAGCTGTCTTTACCAGAAGTAGAGACAAAAAAAAAGTAACTATATCGTGCATAGTTTTGTTTGCTGCTTTAAACTTTGCAATCTAAACAAAACATTAATGAACGGGCAAACTGAAAGTATCTTTAATGATATGTCAGATTTCTGAGTTAATTTCAAGCTTAAATATTACTCTGAGGGTAACAGGCCTTCAAAGGCCAGGTTTTCATTTAACTGTTGATATTAAAGAATTCGCCATATATATATATATATATATACAGATAGATATATAGATACATATATAATCTAGATACATATGGCAAATTATATATATGCCAAAAGGCACAAAAAAAGATGCTCCTGGTCATACTACATTTGCATTTGTCTCCATATATTACACAGAACGGCTGCTATTCTTGCAATGGTAGTTATTAATCTTACTGATCATGTAGAAGTTCATTATCAAAATGAACAATATATACAAAACCAAAATCAACTTGCCCTGACACGAAAATCCACAAACTTTTGCTAAACAGACAACAGAAATCCACTTTGCTTAATAAATTCAAAATGGACATTGTATTCTTAATAGACATGGTGGGGATTTTTTCTCGTGCATCTCTAACCAATTTCTTCTCAGAAAGTAGCTAAAATAATAATTCTGGAGAGCATGATAAACAAATCTTCAAAGAACCTACCAGAAAAGGGAAAAAAAAAAAATCACTATTGCCTGCATTTTTTTCTTTTTCAAAACCTGCAGAAGTACATGAAATACATGTATACACTAATAAAAATTATAAACTATCCTTGAAATTAAGATCATATTTTGTTCATACTGTCAAATAGGAGGCGTCTGCAGAAAATTCCTTAAAACTCAACAAAATAAATGACCCTGTAAACATGCTCCTATGGTACTGTTCTAACAATAAAAGAAACCAAGGTTACCAAAAGTTACACATCTTAACTGATTAAATTTAGCCAGGACAGAAGCAGGTGGTGCAGACTCAGTCCCTATGAAAACAAGAAAGGTTCTGCATCTGCAAGTGTCCATGTTTTCCAGAACTCATGTTACATTTAAAAGGAGAACTTGTCTTTATACACCAGAACCAAGGGAAACGTGTTACAGCCTCTGTTTAAACAACTCTGTCCATGTTCATTTAATGCCTTCAATTGATGCCCACAGCAGGAAGCAGTTTCTTTCATGAGCTCAGTTTCCCATAAGCTTGTGATTTCACCCCTTTTCCAGATAAATAAAAAATAAGACACACTGAGTCACTAAGCCTGTAGATTTCTTTACACTCCTAGAAGTCTCTGAATGAGCTTTTAGATAGATGAATTTACAGAACAAGGGCACTGACCAAGAGTGTAAGGGACAGTCTTCCCAAAGTGTTTACATTCCCTAGCACAGGAGTTTGTCATGATTCTTTTTTGTAGTTTCATTTCAGCAGACAAATTAGGAAAACTCTTGAAAACTAGAAAAATCAGGTCTAACTGCTCTTCCCTGCACTCTCTTCCATTATAATCATTATTTCAATGCTCTACAAGATCCTCTGGTTTTGCAGTTCACAGGACAAAATGATGTAGTGGTGGACAAAGCACTGGAGTTCTGCAGTCAGAGTATAGTGTTGAAGGTTGCAAAATCTACAATACTATATACTATAAATAATATTATAATAGTATAATATAGTATATTAGTATAATATAATACTAATATTATATACTATAATACTAATACTATAAATTTTTGAAACACATTTGTCTGACCAGAAAGTTTTCCTGGCACCATAGAGAAGCCAGAAACAGAAGGCAGGTAACATGATATAACATGAAGTTTACAGACAGAAAAGAAAAAAAAAAAAAAAAAAAAGAAAAAAGATGACAACTGTGTAACCTGAAAAGTTAGACAACATTGAATTAAACCATAGAAAACCTCCTTTCACTGCAATTGATAATCTGCATCTTAATTCACCATTTTCATTAAAGTATTACTTATTCATAAGCACAACAGATCAAAATCCTTTTCCCAACTGTTTCTAGATCTCATTTTACTAATTTTCTTTTTCTGAGTGCATAAAATAAGAAGAAGCAGTGCCAAGCTTATTTTTTCTTTTTCATTTGTCAATGAAATTTACAAATTCAAGCCATACAGCTTATAATACAAGCCGTAAACCAGTCTACCAGGATCTACAAGGAAACCACTATGTTATAGTAAAAACAAATAATCCTATTTCAAATAAATTACAACTGAGTCCACTAATTCCACTCAGGCCAGTGTGTGCAGAAGTCATGCAATCTTCTGGATCACGCTGGTATTAGTAATTCCTTTTAAAAATACTACCTTCATAAAAATTAACTAACTGCACACTTGCCCTGACACATATTAAAGCTCACATGGAATACACACGCAAGAAAAAAAAAGTAAAAAAGTTTCTTGTGTCTACAGAACATACATGGAAACATGAAAGAAGGCTGTGTGTACTTAAACTGCTTATTTGGGATTTTTTAAAGTTCTGTTTAAGAGAAAACATTCTATTTCTTTTTTCATATTATTGATTTGAAGCACAGCAGAACACTGCTCTGCATTTCACACTTGGTTAGGACAGGTCATTTAAGAAGAGCAGGCTTTCTGGTTTCAACACAATTTTTTTTTACAAAGAAGCCATAAGGAAGAAAAATCTAGCTGGAACAATCATTCAAAATTTACAGACTGTAAAAGGGTCTGGTTTAACAACTAAGTAATATCTGAAGAACTTCATACTACTCCAAGAAGATTTTTCAATAGCATAAATCAGTTTGGAGTTTTTTCTGTAGTTTGTAATAATTATACTCCAAACCAGGATGAATATACTAACCAACAACTTTATTTTTCATTTCTGTTAAGATTAACACTTGAATTTTATAGTATGAAAACAAGAAAACATGGCACTGCATCATTTGCTGCACCATTTGCTAAAAGCACAACACATCCTGCAAACATTTTATTAGCATACAAAGCAAAAAGTGAATCAAATTTCACCCTTTAGTCATTATTAAGTAGATTACTAGAGTTGCAAAGACATGGAGCTTTCTGAATACAAAAGAATTAATTAGTTACAAAATAGTTTTCAATTCTGATGTCCTTAAGGAACCAAAACCATCCCTAAAAATGGCTTAGTGATATCAAACTGCAACATTCACATTGTGTAGCTCTCAATAAAATACAGGTCTGCACTCAATCCTCAGCTCAGGAAGTTCTCTCCATGGAAACTTGAATGCTTCTCTGCATTTATACAAACAGAACAGTATGTCTGATATATACAAGGACTGTATGTATATACATACAAACAAACAGACTATTGACTCAGTTCATTTTTAAGCACATTCCTGGGGGGGGTGGGAGAAGAAAAAAGATGAGACTCATGTCAAAAATCAACAGTTAAGCAAACTACTGAATGCATTTTTTAAAACTTCAACAAAGAACCACAGGAAAACATGTTGCATATGTATGAAATCTAATCACGTATTTTCAAGTTAAGATGATCTCTAAGCAAATGAACCCAAACATAAGCACTTACACTTCAAATGTGACAAGGGATGTTTTCTTTTGCCCCTTTCCTGATGATTGTTGTGCACAAAAATCAAGACTGACCACAGAGACTGAACAGACAGACTGCAGACTCTGCTTTTTGGAGAGTCTCAAGAGCAGCCACAGGGCAGAAGCCTGTCAGAGTCCATTGGTTTCTCACACTCTGACAAGACCACCAGAGCTGGGGCCTGAACTGACCTCATGGCTTTTCTTTGTAGGCTCGGAAGGTAACACATTACTAAACAGAATGCCAAGAACCATCCTATGCCACAAAGAACCAAAACTCCCCGTATTATTTATTTTAACATGCCACGGTTCGTACCTATGCAATAATCCAGGTGACCTGACAACTAAAGCTCTTATGATCCAGATGTTTGCCACTGTAATATCATATCCTGCTAAAAATACTTTTGCCAAACACAAGCCAACTAAAAACCAGCTTTTGTCTTTATGATTCTATCCCAGCTGCCTCAAACTGGAAGCTCGTTTGCAAAGAGGTAGTGAGGTGAGCAAACTGTCATTGCCAGTCTGTGCATCGGTCAGCAGATGGTGCCATAATAGTTCTAAAAATCAGTAGCTCATTTCAAAGATCAAACTTTAAACAGCAACAGTATCCCAATTTCAAGTGTAATTCACACTGTGGCAAGTAATTGAATGCTTTTATAGAAGTATTAATGGAACATAATTTAATAAATATAACTTCAGCACCAGACAGTAAATAAGTACTGCATGGCAATAAAACATAAGGTTTCACATGTACATTAATATGTGTCAAATTTTATATTATATATATATTCACATAGCCTCTAAGCTTATCTCCATGAGCAAAAATGGAACAAAATAGTGTCCTCACAAAAGTTCCTATGTCTATGAAATCCATTTTCCAGAAAACAGTGGGCAAGTCACGGTATTTCACAGTCCCAGAGACAACGGTAACTATACCCATAAGCATCCTTTGACCTAGATAGCAGTCACTATCCAAAATAAAAAGTATTTTCCTAGCCCTCATGTTTATATCTATGCCATCACACAGCTGCATACTTCATTTGCAAGCATCCAATGTTTCCTTCCCAAATACAGTAGCATACTTGCATTACTATGAAGACATTTTTGTCCTTATATAAATATTGAAATACGAACTAGTTTCTCTAGTGCTAGAAAATTACTGCAAATGTGTCATCATTCCTTGCAATATGCAGAATACACAGGACTCACCAGAAAAACATTGACAAGTCCCTGCATAAGATAGTGGGAATGTAGAAGATACTTCTGAAACAAGGACTTGAGACAATAATTCTGTAGATCACAGTGAAGACAAAAAAAAAAAAAAAAAAGAAGTTTTTTGTTTTTTCTAGGACAGAGACTTGGCTATTTCCATCTAAAATTGCAAAGTGAGGAAATGCAGTCTAGATAGAATATTTCCACATTTGTAAGAGCTTTTATGCTGACAATTTTCTGTAAAGTAACTCCATGGAAGTTACCTCAGCTCTTTGTAAAGTCAAAACACAAACCAGGAACATGACTATTTTTCAAAATCTTTTTTCCCTTAAAGCAGCACGTATGTATTGCCTATCACTAAGGTGCTCCAAAGTATTCATAAAACACCTTTTGCAGATCATCTGTATTTTGTATGGCAAATAACCTGGTTATTGCAATCCATATACAACTTAAAAGGATTGGTTTTAAAGGCCAATTCAGTTGAAGGGATACAACTATCCAGAAAGGAAAGTTAATACTACTGGACATGAAAACAAGTTAAAATTCTTTTAACATTTTTTTAAAATTTGTCTCCTGACAATAGGTAGCAGCCTAAAAATGTATAGTAAGACACAGAAAATAATATTAGAAAGTACTGTTCCCCAAAGTAAATGAAGTGTATTGAGAGCAGCATCATCTGTGTAACAGCACCCATACATCATGTAAAGCTCAATCAAAAAAACCCCAGAACTTTCTGACTAAAGCAGATCATATATACTTTACAAGTGCTACAACAGATTCTGAATTGATGTCCTCATCAAAATTTCTTTAAGACTACATATAAACACATATACACCCTGCAGCTCACCCAGTGCTATCTATACTATATCCAGAGATAACAGGAATATGCTATTTCTATATTTGCAATCTAGAAATACTCTAATATAGTAAGGCAAAAAAAAAAAAAAATACTCAAAGAGCAACTTAATTCATATTGGGAATTCATATCTCTTTGCCAGAGTACATATGCAAATATATAATCAAGCTAGTTTATCAAGTAAATTTATCAAGTTCGTGTTGTGCTGTTATCAAGCCCTGAAAAAGAACTGTAAACTGATGAGAATCCAACAGTCTTTTTGAAAAGCTGCATTGAACAAGTGTGACCCCACCCAAGCCCTGACACTGCTAGAGAAGGGCACGCTCAGTGGAAAACCTTGGATTCAGTTCCAAATTCATTCCAGCGGCCAGAAAATGAACACGGGTCAAGAGACAGCTCTGTTTTCCTGTTATCTGTCCAACAAGCTAAGAAGATAATTTGAGAAAAATCTCTGCCCTATCTTTAAAATCAATGTTTCAAGTTCACAGAGGGTTCTGACTTTTCACATAAAACCCTCACGATGACCACAATTTTAGACACTACAAAGAACAGTGAGAAATAATTTTCTGAGCAATGTTGTCCCCTCAGATCTCCATTCCCATTCTTCCACTCCATCTCGCCTCACTCAAATGGCTGTTTCTATAACTGCCATAATCTCACTGAATCACAGGCAAACATTTAATTTTTTTCACTTCTTCATTAAAAAATTGGGGGATTGGAAATCTACTTGGGTTCTTTAAATTTAGCTTCTTCTGATTTGGCAGTGACTGATTTCTAGATGACACAATAAATTTTTCATTTCCAACTTTCATTCTTTCTAATGTACTGGCAAGATTAAAACCAGCTTCTTTTTATACTTAAAACATTAAGTTTAGTCTTGCATAAAGTATTCTTCCAAAGCACTTACAATAACATGGTTAATCACAGCACTTTCTAACTTTGGTACATTTTTCCTTTTTTCAACTGAAGATTTTTTATTTTTTTTTTTAATTCCAAAGTGAGAGGCCCCCAGTGCAATAAGCCTCTTGGAAGCTGGAATCCCAGATGCACATTATTGTTTTGACAAGTATCCATTTCCTCTTCACTGAATGTCATATGGAGACTCATTACCATCTTGCATGTTTAGGAAACGTACAACAGCATGCTAAAAGAGGGAAATAACCACAATATCGGGATTCAGAAATGAGAAACAACTAACTTGTGTTTTTGGTAGAATGCCAGTGACAGGTACCTACAAAAAGAACACATTTACAAGTAATTTTTGTAAGCAGATATAACCATTAGCTTTATTTCACCAGTATGTTGAGGCTCAATGTCATACAGACGCAGACACTAATGAGATCCCATTCAAAATGCCTGATAGCTTTTTATTTCTGCGAATCCAACTCTGGAACAATGTCCAGAAACCAACTGCCAAATGCATTAAGACAATCTGCTCTGTCACATAGAAGAAGAGAGTTTAATAGACAATTGTTTACAAAGCTTTACACAGTAAACATAGCCACAGAAGTGCCTCTTTCAGCAGCAACATTTGCTCTGTATTTCAAATTTAAAGTGCTCTTTATCCTTTTTGCTATTGTCAAATACAAGCGCTAAGGAGTCAAAAGCTCTTTGGCAAGCCAGTTAAACAATACTGGTTGATGTCTGCACATTAAGGAGGAAAACAAAAACTGGCAAAAAGTGACATTATGTGTTTTTATCCAGGTGACAGATCCATAATCTTCTGCTATTTTTTTTCATGTAACATATCCTGAACTAGGATGCAAAGTGAAATACAAAAATTGTCTGAAAAATTGCTACAACATCCTGCTGAAACAAGAAGTCAATTTCAAATACTTGGTTATTATAAACTTGCAATTAAAGAACCTTAATGCAAATTCCAAATGGCTGCAAAAATCCAGAAGTTTTTCACTTTATAGCTTCAAACTCTGCAACTAAGTTGCAGCTCTATTTTTGCTAGATATTTTGCTACCGAAAATAAATCAGCTGCTGAAGGACCTGCAAAGATCTTGACACACATGCAATTAAAAAAACCAAAGCTATTAATGTAGTACACTTTAATTAAAAAATAAGCAAATGAAAAATAAAATAATTACAACCATGAACATTCACAACTGCTGCTGCAACAAATAAATACTGCTCCATATTCTCTGCCAGCTATCCCACATTCCCCAAACCTCAGATGTTAGTGACCCAAGATGTCATGTTGGTGGTTTAATTTTTGTGACTGCAGCTAACACGTACTAGCAGACTCTTTCATGTGCTACTAGAACAGAAGTATTCCCTTGAAAGAACAGAACCAATTCGCTCAGTATGCCCTCTTGTCCTCTCCCAAAAGTTGCAACACAGCTAAAACGATACATGTAAAGCACTAGGCTGCAAATATTTTCCTATGTACTTATGTTGACTGGAATATATAACAAAGTATTGAAACTACAAACAGTACTGCTCTTCCAGAAAGTATGCATCTACTGCTCCTGTGGGAGCATAACGTTGCCAATCCCAAGCAACAAAAAGCAGAGAAGGAGAGATGCCTCTTAGCTGAGCAAATAAAATTGGCAGCCAAAACTTCATTGCTCCCATAGGCTCTTCTGAACGCTGGTATTTGATTAGACTGAAAATGCCAGCAGCCTTCTACAAGTTTCCTGCTTTTCGTGACAATGGCTTTACCACTCAGTGTTTTGAAAGATCTCTGGGATGGACAAAATGATCCCCTCATGGTCAGAAAGAAATCTAATACTAAAGGTAAAAAACAGGCAAAAGAGAACTTCATGCTAATAATGCTGGTTTTGTGCCTGAGTTCAACACTTCATATGCTTGTTAGTCATCTAAGTGCTTTAGCTGTTCTGTGCTTTTTGGAAGGACATTCCCAGCATGAAAGATTGTAATATAAAACAGATAACAGGATATGCATGAAAGTCCCAAGGGAGTAACTATTTAAACAAAGTTTTCTGCAGAGAGTTAGGGGCAAATGACAGATAAGTAAAATTTAAAAGAATTCATTTGTGAACACCAAGAACAGGGTTGGGAGGAGTATTTAGAACTGTCTTGTATGCAAGGAAAAAAGGACTAACTTGCCAAACCACGACTGCAATGACATTCCCATATAAATATATATCACTAACTGCAGTTTACTAAAGCAGCCTCACCCATTGCAGAAAAGCCTTTTCAAGACCACATACAAGTGGGGATGCTGAGTTATTACACTAAGCTTTCAGACCAAATTTCAGTTCTCATTCTATATATCCAGAGAAATTTCAAAGCTCCTCAGCAAACAAATCCAAGTTGAAAACAATTTACTAACAGTTTCTTTTTGCAAACATACACAGCATGACATTATGAACTCCACACCAAAGAGACCTATTTAAAAAAACTCCCTATCAGTGTAATTTTGGGGTTTCTTTCCCTCTTTCTGACCTCACCAGTTTCAAAGTTGAGAAAAGAAATGTTTGAAAGCATCTTTACCTTGCTATTCTCTGACTATACTTCTGTTGCATTTCATCTTAGATCCAAGACCATTTTGAGTGTACAATTGTGGATTTCCCCTTTACTACCTGTTTTCCTTGACTCTGGATTCACCTCCGAAGTTCTTCAAAATATAAAGCAGTGAGAAAATGAAAATTGGTGTATGTATGTAAACATAAACTCATTTCAGTTTTGTTACCATATTATACTGATTAAAAATTGGGTTTTTTTGAAAGACCACATTCCTGTGTGGAAGCCAAAGGAATCATATCCTAACATAAAGAGACTCAGACTGTTGTTTCAAATTACATTATGGTCTCTTAGGAATCAAGACCCCTAGAACAATAGTTCCTAAAGTGAGATGTCAGAGACCAAGAACTGGAGCTCTAGTCCAGATGAAGCCTGGGATGTGCTACTCTTAAGGTATCTGCCTGAACACATGATCCGGCACAAATAAAAAGCTAAAAACTTCCAGCACTTAGAAAATGTGTGCATCTAAGTCTCTTTAGTAGAATGGGAGAAACACAGATCCATATGGTAGACTTGAGCTTTGGGAAACAGTATAAACATCAGAACACTCAATTAATGTTTAATCAATTCAGTAACTAGTATGGATAGAGAAACACATTAAAGGAGAAAGACTGATACTGTAGTTCTTTATTTCATAACTCTCAGTCCTCTTAATTATGAGAAAAAAACTTGCAAAAAACAAGCTAACAGTGAACCAAAGAACAAGCACTGGAGAGAAAGTTAGGAGTAAAAAGTGCAGTGGGGGAAGGAAAGAAAAAACAGGAAACAGATACTGAAGACAAAACAGGAAAAAAAGGTCATGATTTGTGTGATAGACAAAAAACTGCAGTGCAGCCAGAGAGGGGGCAGGGTGGGAAGACACCAAAATCTGAGTATGGACTAAGTTCCATTGCAGAGGTTACTGGACGGCACACAAGGTCTAAGGGTTGGTCCTTCAAGTGTGAAGCCACAGGAAATTCAGAAGCTCACATTTCACCCTCAGATATAAAATCCTGCCTAGGAAAATCATTAAATCACAAAATAATTCATTGAAGAAATGGCATGTGCATGTCTATAGGACTGGGAAGAGCAAAACCTTTAAATATTCTGCCCCCCTTACAACATCCACTTTCCACAGAAAAACTGCTCCTCAAGAGCCTAAAATCTCTTTCCTGTCCAATCAGGTGCCTCACAAGAGACAATATTTTTCACACTTTGCCAGGAGCTTCCTCATTTTCATACAATTATTTAAAAGTTTCAGTAAGATTTAAACACAGTGCTTCTTCCTTTGCACGTGTAATTATTTATTTTAAGTAGTGAATGTTTGCTTTATATTGTCTAATTGATTGTGGGAAAATTTTACTTCCTGCAAGACTGGGTTACTGTATCCCCAAATCCCTAATATGAGAGTTCACTTTTGGTTTTCAGGCATACCTGCACATACATGTGTTCTGGTTCCATTCAAAACCAAAATTTAAGGCTCATTTCAAATTCAAAAATTTAACTACATCTTCAGCTCACCAGCTCCTACCTAGTAAACTTCTTTGTGTTCTTAAAACGCATCATTAATTATATCCCATTTACTTGTTGTTGAAGATTAGTGCTTTATGGTAGTTGTACAATTGGCTACTCTAGAAAAATTTCTGGATACCAAAAAAGTTTTACAGATACAGAAACTTGGGCACTACAGGGAGAAACTGACACGAGACACTCACTAGTAAAGCAGTGAGACCAAAGCAAAAATAGGTTTCAAGGACTCTTATCTTACATACTGCAAGTATTTTGATATGTTCTATATAAGTAGACAACATCAGAGTCTTTCATTTATTTTTCATGGTTCTAAGGCAAACCCAAACACAATTACAGGCTGGGTAGAAACATATTGAGAACAGCCCTGAGGAAAAGGACTTGGTGGTGATGGTAGATGAAAAGCCCAACATGAGCTGGCAATGTGTACTTGGAGCCCAGAAAGCCAACCAGGTCCTGGAATGCATCAAAAGAAGTGTGGCCAGCAGGTCAAGGGAGGTGATTCTCCCCTTTTCCTCAGCTCATGCGAGACCCCACTTCAAGTTTTATTTCTACTTCTGGAGCTCCCAACATAAGATGGCCATGGAGTTGTTGGAGCAAGTCCAGGGGAGGGTCATGAAGAGGACTGGAGGGCTGGAGCACCACCAGTCCTAGGAGGATGGGCTGAGAAAGTTGGGCTTGTTCAGTCTGGAGAAGAGAAGGCTCCAGAGAGATCTTATAGGGGACTTCTAGTACCTAAAGGGCACATACAGGAAAGCTGGGGAGGGACTTTTTACAAGGGCATGTAGTAGCAGGATGAGGGGGAATGGTTTTAAGCTGGAAGAGGTAGATTTAGCTTAGTTATTAGGAACGAAGTCTTTAGTATGAGGGTAGTGAGACAGAGAAACAATTTACACAGGAAAGTCATGGATACCCCCTTCTTGGAAGTGTTCAAGGCCAGGCTGGATGGAGCTTGGAGCAACCTGATCTAGTGGAAGATGTCCTTACCCATGCAGGGGATTTGGAACTAGATGATCTTTAAGGTCCTCTCCAAACAAAACCATTTGGTGATTCTGTGATTCTATGATTCCATTTTCAGTTGAAACCCAGAGGTAATTTCTCTCAAAAAATTAGAGTGAGTCCATGGGAGAAGTTCAGTCTTGCTCAGACAATAACAATATTTCTAAACCCAATATAGAAAGAGAAAGTGGAGACATCTTTGTGATGTGTTTACAATATTAAATCACTTAAATGTGCACAAAAATAGCATTACATGTACAGATCTTAAATACTGCATTACATGGGAATTATGTAAACTACAAGGAGTTATGAAATTTGTTTGTTTTTAAAGTTAAAACCTGGAACAGAAGTATTCCCAGCTCAGTTTCCACTGAAATAACTACAATACAAGCTAAAAGCTTCTTCTTGTAACATTTTCTTTTTGAACAATCCAAGCTAAATCGTGCTTCTACGACATCCCTAAAAATTAGAGGTCAAATCTGAGTGTGGAAGAGACAGACACCACTAGCTCTACATTCCAGATTAGCATAATTTATTGTTAGAATAGTTCAAATGAACTAATTTCTCTTCTACATCAGGTGAAAGAAAGGATTTTGTTTTGACAGATTCCTTTTGAGCTACTGCTGTTGTCAAGTGATTCCCTGTAACTTCATTAATGACCATGACCACATTTACACAGAAGTAATTAAATACTTGGAAGTAAAATGAATATGCAGTCTTTTTTCTGCAAAGAAAAATTGTGCAATTTCTCATTCATTTCTCATGCCAATTAAAACAACGTTCCTTTGTCTTCTGTAACAAAGGGGAATGGATTTGAAACTCAATATACATATAAAATATACTGCAACAATTGAGATGAAAATTTTAAAGACTGAAGTAAGCTTGGTGGAAAGAAGAAAGCAGAGAAATGCAATTTAAGGCATTTCTTATAGGACAATGCAGGTAAGTAGATACTCAATGTGACTTCCAAATAAGAGTTTCAAATTGTCAAAAAGACAATCTTTCATCCCACATGAGCCAAAATATTGCACCGTACTTCACATAAAACAAAGCATGTTAAGCTATAAATTTCAAAAATGCTGCAAAATTACTTATATAATTCTTATTCTGAAAACGTTTTACCAGCTTGTGTTACCCAACGCTAAGATGCATTAATAAGGCTTTTAAATATATATACACACACACACACACGTATACACACACACACTCTATAGTAATGAGACATTTAGATGGAAATGATGAAAAAAAGAATTATGTTGGAGCAGAAATTTCCATAATGCTATAATGGGAAACAGAGTCCCTAAAATCTCAAGACATAGCAACAAAGCTATTTTAAGCTGTGTGTGGTCTTTGTTTGTAACACACTTCTCACTTCATTTTTGTTTCATTTATAAACATGTTTTCCATCCTCTTCTCTCATCTCTCTCCCTTTGTATCTTCACTTAATCTTATTTACTTTTTTTAGAATCTCCCTGATTATCAATTAAGTCCAATGCCTTCCACTCTTAATTCCATCACCATTGCTAGAAAGCCAGGGTCCTAAACTATGTCAAAAGCCTGGCTTACATGCAGACAGTTTGACTAGCTTATATTCTTTTGTCCAGGTGAGATGTCCATATGTAAACTGGAAATTTCAAATAATATCTACAGAAGAACAAGCAAAATAAGCTGTCCACAACATTATTTTTATGTCATTTGCTAGCTAATATATTTAAATAAGTACTTAAAAGTTGGTCAACTAATTACAAATTATGCCACAGGCAAGTATATTTTGATGAAATAGCTTCAGAAATACAGAATTAATTTCTGCAGCTAATTTTTTAAGCAGAACTATACTACTACCAAGTATTAGGTATTTGTAGCTGCCCAAAGCAACTGGAAACAAGTACATATCACAAAATGTATAGGATGTAGAATCAAAGGGAATTCAGTTCTTCCTTCAGTTGCATCACAACATATGTTCCAGTTTGTGTTCTCAATATTTACCTTAATAATCAGAGAAGTGACATAAATCCTCTTAAAACAAAGAGATAATTAAATCTGAGAATGGTATAAACCACCAGCTTTTCCTGCTCTAATCTCCCAAAATATCATCTTCTGAGAAATGTGAATTGATGATGTTCTTGAACCATAGTCTATGAAGACCTCCACACTCCCTAACTGAAGGGATTACAAGCATCAAAAAGCAACAGGAGAGCTCCTTTCATAGGGAATCTCCTCCAGAACAGCCCCTGATTAACAGAGATGAAAGCAAAGGCCTTAATGCTTAATGCAAAGAATATGCCTGACAAAAAACCCAAGGCAATGTGTATCTAGAAGAAAAGGACTCTACGCTCTGTTGACATTGTCAGTGACCTCTTTTAAACTGCCATGGCTGGGATGAATAGCCTAAGTCACCAATCCATTTTATGACTGCTCAATCTGAGCCCCGGTTTAAGCATCATGCTGTGCTGCACAAGCTGCAGTAATCTGACTACAAGTTAAGATACGTGGAGAGCTGCAATCTCCTCATGACCAGCAGACAAAGAATATCCCTCATCTCTCTAATTGAGGACTGCATTTATTTAAAGAATAGGTTTTGCAGCTCATAGAATTGATATAAAATTTTCAGGGAAATATGTATTCTGCATTACTCAACCCTGAGCAGGTTTTACTGTTTGCAGACCTCATGCAGAGGTTGTAGAAATATCACATTCTTTTTCTTTTCAATATTGACCATGACACTATCTTAAGAATTGGCTCTCACTAATCCTTAGAATATCCTTTAGTAAATGAAAATAAAACCAGCAGGGAAAAAAAAAGAAAAAAATCAATTATCCAATGAAAAACTGTGAGAGGCAGAGAGAACGTCTGTGTTTTCACTAATTCCTAGCAATGCAGATCTGCAGAAAAAAAAAAAGGAGCACTGAAGTGTCTTGGAAGCAGTACAGTATTTCTATTTCTTAGTGTTTAATCCCTTCAGGAAACACAGCAAGAGGAATGCAAACAAATTTTAAAACGCTGCACTGGAGCAAGTTTTTTTTTTGTTCTGAGCACTTTGTTGAGAGCGATCCAAGAAAAGCTTCTAATACTTAAAATTTAAGTTGATGAAAAAAAGCTAGTATTTTAAACAATGTTTAAAAAAAAGAAAGAAATAGCTCTGTTTGTATTGCTGTTTTTAAAATTTAAGTTGTTTTAGTTACAGGTGCTCAAACAGATCTGACAGCTTTAAAAGATTAAAATATTATAAATACTTAAAATATTTATTAATGAAGTAAGATTTGGTAAGGCACTTTCTCAAAGTGTCCAAAGTTTTCATTCGAGACATCTGCGAAGCACTTCCAAAGCATGCAGTTTAATCTCCCAGGGACAAAGTCTTTGGCTTTTTTTTCTGAAAAGGATAACCAGGAACCACTAAATTCTATGTATGGAAAAAAAAATAATTCAAGGTTGAATGCCACCTTGAGTTATATTCTAAATAGAACTAGAACTGACTAGTTTGTGGACTGAACACAGAATTTATTGTTGTATTTATAATTAAAAAATTTGTTTTCAAAACATGGCATGAACTATTAAAACCCTTCCAGTGAGATATAAATTTTGTGAAGACACTCAGTTTGATTAGAGACTTGGTGTGTACAAAACACATCATTATTTTCAGAGCTGATTTCCAAACTAATCATGCTTGCTAAGAAACAGTGACCTGCTTTTTAACTGAAGTGTCAGGCCCAGCTTCTAATCAGGAATTGGGCAGTCCATAGGTTCTAATTTTTTTTCCCTTGTTAATGTACTTCTGTATTAAATCATCACACCTCAATCTTTTACTGGTAAACTAGTTTTGATAAACTCAGCAGGTCAAAATCCTTAAAAACTACTCTCTAATAGTTTTAAAATCAGGTTTTTTCTTTCCACTTTTCAGCAGACTTTTAAAAATTGTTAACACTGTTAGTGCTAATAGTGTTTTACTCTACAGCTTCTTCCAATATATAAAGCAGCAAGGCCTTTTCCCCACCCTTTCTCCCTAGAGATTGTACATCTACCAGATAATTCCATTGGTCCTTTAGAGCTCTGACACTGATACATATACTTTGAAGGGTAAGAAAATGGGGTATCACAGATTCTGCAAGACTTGGTAGAAGCTTGACATGGGTTGATTTATTAGCACAGTTTTATTCAACAGCAGTTTCAACTATCCCTCCACTGAATTAAGTTGTGCCCAAATACCTATACCCATACCAAAACTTAAAAACAAGCATTTAGTTCCCAAACCAAAATGCACAGATTCACACAGAAGATGCTATATCACATTTTCAAAACATACATACAAACATCTGAACTCGTATTCAGATGGACACCTAATGAGCAGCATCAATACTTTTTTGCTGCCCTAATCATGTATCCAGAACCTGGTACTGTTGAAAGCATTAAATCCTAAGATTTCTTATCCAAAATTTTCCTTTTTAAAGTAACGTATCTCTAGAAAAATGTATTTTCTAATAGCTGCCTTGCTTCCGTGTCTCCAAGCATCAAGTATGTGGCTGTATACACCCAAACTACTTCTGAAACCAGGAGCAGTCATAAGGAAGAACTATAAAATTCTGATATAGCCATTATATTTTGGGGCCAGTAGCCTGAGTTGCTGAATTTTTGGTAGCCTCAGAGTAACCTCGGAGTAACCTAATACTGCAGATTTTTCCTTAAATACAGGGATTTCTTTTCATACTTGAAATGTAGTATGTACTTTTAAGAGGTGAAATGTGATAGGAAAGATAATGACCAGGCTATTACTTAACCAGATTCTCCATTCTAAACGTGTCCCAACAAGCAGAGTGGAGTTTCAATAGAACTTTGATTTCCCAGGTAGAGCTCTTCATGCAAATCCCACATGAAAAACACAGGGTGTTTTGCTACTTCAGGATTATGAACTCTCCCAGAAAACTTCTAATACTTATTCTGAAGCTGAATAGCATAGAAGTAAAATAGGAACAAATTTGCCCATGAGCAAGTGTGTACAGTAGCTTCATCTTGCCAAAAGATTTCACATACACGACTCCCATTGTATTGGAAATGTCCACCTGAATAGCAACAACCCTTTATTTCAAGCTGGAATTTTCTCAGCCTCTCACTACCCAATAAGATTTACTGAGGGTTTTTTTGCAGGTCTAATAGAGCTAAAAGAATCAGTTTAGCTGACCATGTGCTGTTGCACAGTGCAGACCCCACAGAATCATCTCCGTTTACTAGAAATGTGCAATACAATTTCAATCTTTCCCAGTAGGTGTAACAAATTATGTTTCAGACCCACGAGTTCTATCAATAACATTAAACATTTTAGACAAAGTTAGTTAAGGTGAATATTACTTTCTCCTTGCTATACTATCTTCCTCCCTATCTCTCAGCTCAGTACCTTGAGATAATGATTCCAACACAACCCTCCACAGGGCTGGCAGCTCCACAGAGTTCCGAGCCATTTTGCTGGAATGCCACACACACTCAACTCCTAAGGAACATGAGAAAGGGGAAAGACAAGGTGCTGGACAGAATACCCCACTTCTTGCATCGCCATTTTTGCTCCAAAAACTGGTGAGGTATCACGAGGGGATGAAGGCTGACACACAAGAATAAGGCAGCATGAGGAGTGCTGAGCCAGGCTAGAAGGCTCAGCCCACACAGCAACCAGCACGCTTGTTTTGCATTGCATAACCAAATGATATGGGTCATGAAAGTAAATCTGAATATACACCCATAAATTGGAACACTTATTGTAGGAGGAATATCTTGTGTCAATCATTTCAAGATCCAGTACATGAAAAAAGAAACCTAAAGTTCGCTAAACACATGAAGCCCGACACTTGAACAGCATCTACAAAATAGCAAAGACCTGTTCAAAATTGGGCAGTACGTAACACATTCACTGACAGAAAATACACTGCAAGTGACTCCTCATTGTGTTCTTTTCATTTTTTAGTCAATACATGCATCATTTCTGCACGCACAGTTCTGTTTCTCCCCATCTCCTAGGTTAAGAAAAGGGGAAAGAAAAAAAAAAGTGATAAAAGAAGGATTTAGCAACATTTACTGTGAAAACAAGCCAAGTCTCTTCTATACCAGTAATATTATTCTAGGTATACCTTACCAACTAGGATGTCTACTCCCCAGATCTTGCAATAACTCTGCATTAAAAGACTACAGTATTTTCCCACTTTGTGCAGAACTCATTTTGCACCGTTTCTGTAAGTTTCATACATAAGACAATAAAAATCTACAAACAGAGGAGTAAATGGTAATTCTCATTTTCCCACTAGCCATCAAAAGAACTTCTGAATAAATGTGGTATTGCCATAAAAGAAAGTATGGTATAAAAACACATTACATTCATACATTAATTTAATTTTTTGGTTGTAATGCAAAAGCTAAATGAGCTTTCAGAGTTCCCCTATCACTGGATAAAAAAAAACCAAACCTCAAACATTAAATACACAATAACTCTACAGTGTAAACAATTGAGAAGCTCTGATACAAAAATCAGCATAAATTTCTGGACTAACTACATTAAATACAAGATAAGCGTTTTTATACAAGAAATGTATGAGATTTCAGGGTTAGTTTCCCTAAAGTGTAGCAAGATGACCAAACCAAATCAACCTTTCAATGGCACTTACAAAGGTCTTAAAACAGGCATTATGTTTACTTTCAATCCTTGATGACCCAGGGGACCTACTCCAAGTCTTTAATAGCTAACAATTCCAACAGACTAACACTCACCAAAACTGAAACTAGGATTTTTTTTTACTTACATTGCTGTCATAGTGCTCAGTCTCTCCTTTATGCATCACATCTATTCTTTCAGAATAGAAACACAAGTGCAATGTACTCTCTCTGCTGCTCTGAACAGACGACTCTCTTTGTAGCCACTCAAAGAATGTGTTCTACAATCTCTCATAATTTAATCACTGTCAGTCATAACAGTCTATTGGGAAAAATAATCCACTCATTCAATTTATCATCAGTGCACTCAAGCATGGTCAATTTATGAGCAACAGAGTCACATGTAGCAACCACGAGAGATCCATTATAGAGCTGCCAGAAAGTTCATGAACAAAACAAGTTGCTTTACTCTGATTATCCACAGGCTACATCTAGAGATCTCATAGTTTTACATACAGAAGAAGCAAAGAACTTTCAAGCAATAGTTTTAATGTTAATACATGCTCATGCAGACAGTAGGCTAATTACAGTTTCAAATGTTAATATTAAGTTACAGCATCTCACTCAAATTAGGCAGTTCATGGAAGTAAATGTCAGCTTAATATCACCGTAGTTGCTCACAGGGCATTTGATACCATTAACACAGTTGCTGGTGCTGAGAGAGCAAACGCAAAGCTGCCTCTGCAAAGGAAGGAGTTGTTCAGAGCTCCAGAAGATAGACGAAGGCTTGGGAGCCACCAGGCTGTGCAACAACCAGGAACTGCACAATTGCAGTCAGACCATTACACCTGCACACATTTAACAAGCCCTGTACAAACACTTAGATTAATGAAGTCATACAAGTACTGTCAATAATAGGTATGAGATACTAAGAAGAGATCCTGTCACTGCTAAGCCAAAAATTATCATGATGAATTAGTAGATACTAGCAGACTGAAGAGTTCCAAAGTTACACACAGGAAACACATGCATATACATTTTTATTTTTTTTTTAGTGTTTGCACACACATGTATGTACACTATAGCCTCATCTCTCTCAAGCACCCAAGGATTCCTCACAAAATTTCCTCCTACATTAAATGTCATAGAAATTCCTACTACAATAGAGATTGGTCAGATAATTCAGATTATTAGAAATCCTAATTTTTTGTAAGAATTTTCAACTGATAATTGTTGGGGGGAAAAAAATTAAAAAAAAATAAAAATCACAAAGTAACTCAACAAATCTTGATTTTTTTTGTGTGCCATATGCAGAACACCTTCACTTTAAATTTAGCTTCCTCATATCTTCCCTTTTAAAAAGAGGATATAAAAAACAAAACGGTAAAAAAACCCACCTAATTTCCAGTGCTACCACTTTCAGTCAGGATATGTAAATAAATCTAGATGTTTAAAAAGAAACCAAAATAAAAAAGCATCACTGTGAGCACTCAGCCACTGAAGGTCCTTGGCAAGCTACAGAAGCCTCACCCATCCATCCTTTTTGGCAGCAGGATGATGCTACAGGGTAACCTACGCAGGAGACACGGCAGACGTCACTGTACATCCTGCCAAAGCCCTGCATATTCATCTGGAGAAAAACTGCAGAAGCACTACAGATACTGACAATTTGGAACGTGCTCTGGTTTGCATCATGCTGTGTTCCGCAATGTACCTGACCAAAACTGCAGAGCAATTCTCACATTGTACAGAGGATTGGTATTTCTCTAACTTTGCCAGAAAAGATTCCTAGACAAGTTTCATGTTTCTTGCAGTAGTATTTGATTATGAGGCAGAATATAATTAATCCTCCACTTGGACACTCAATCACTTAATACAATGCACTCCAGTTAATTAATAAAGCCAATACTAGGTAGCTGTGTAGGTATTTCTTGAAGTGAATTTTTGGCTCCTAGAAGAAAACCCACTTTAAATGCAACAGCTTCCACAATGAAAGTTAATTAGTGACTTCCATAAGAAATCTAGTGTATTAGATACGTGTATACACATGAAAACTGGTATAGAAGAGCATCATGCCTATTCTCTCATTTAAAGAGATTTAATTTAATCTCTTGAAGTGTCTGGTATCATGAGACAGAACTTCTTCCAGTAAACTGAAAATTATATATTCTGAGTTTTCTTTACAATCAAAAAGACTTAATACAGCAAATCTCCTGCCTACCTTCTCACTAAACTACAGGCCACCATACTGTTCAACTTTTAGATGTCAAAACTATAAAGCGTAGACCAGCACCACAACTACCTGAAGTAACTTTAATTCAAGCCAATACTTTACAGGAAACCTCTTCAGGCTCCAAAGGTTACTATTGTTGAATTTTCCAAAGGAGTCAATGAGAAGCCATTCTTCATGCAGTGTACAGCTTTAAAGACTGCCAAGCACTCAGAAAAAGGCCAAGAACAAAAGCTGGAATTTACTACCCAATTAGGCCAGACAGACTAGCTCCTCAGTAAGCAAACACTAGCAAATACACCAAGTGTTTGCCATGGTTCAATTTTCTAAATCAGAAACACTCATGTTTGAGACTCATGCACTGAAAATCTAATTCTACCATTTGTTCGTTATTAAATTCCAAACAAGACAAAGGAACACAAAAATCCATCTCAAACTCATCCACAAAATTAGCCACAAAAAGTCACTATATACACATTACACAATTAAAATAGATTACCTATAAACTCCCAGAAACTGACAGTTATCACTTCTATGCAAGTCTTGAGTTTCAGAATTAAATCTGAAATTTTATGATGTTTTTCAGAAGTGTTTCTGAACTTAAGAATAAGACAAATATAAGACTTCTAAGAGCCTGACTAATTAACACCACTTTACGTCTTGAGCAAGAACATAGTCCCAGCTACTCTGCAATCACAGCAAACACACCTTCTGGCAGTCCAGAAGTGACTCCCCTTCTGAGTTAATTATCAATATCAGGCTACCACAAGGGCAAACATGGTTACCTGAATCCCCACCTAGTCACAGGGATATCACAGCACTATCCTGAGACGTGGCAATGACACGTAGATCCACTGCATTCAGCACTCCCACCCATTACTTAGTGCTGATGCTTCCCTCTTTTTGAGGAAAAATGTGCGAGTCCTGGATTCTCAGCCAGACAGAATTTTTGGCGTGAAGTCGCAGGGCACAGGAGCTAATGGTCAATTCATCAGTGATGCTACTTTAGGATAGCCCTAGACAACTATACAAAATTCAGTTTCCTACTTACTGTTAAGCCAGATCTGTTTGAATGTCTATATAAAAAATGATGAGTATTTCTGATCTTTTCAAAATAATTAAAGGAACACTTACTTTAAGAAAAAATAGAAGACTGTGACTAGACCAATCCTGAAAGTACAGTAGATTCTCCTAATCTACTTCTCACAAAATTATAATAGACTGACATAATGCAACTGTTTGCATCAGACTCCACAAGGCAATGAAAAAAATATTCCACAGAAAGAAGATTTTCAAGGAAAATTTACATTATCCCAGAAAACACCACACCTTACTTTGCAATGACCAACTTTTCAGTATCTCTAGCCTGAGGCTGCATTCAGACAATATTATAAGCATATAATCACTTCCACTTTGATGTGCACTTTATTGCTGAAAGTAAGCAATACCTTTCTATGGCACTACATGCATCAGAAATTACCATGGATGCATTACATCATTTCAGAACTCATTGGCAGGGCAACCTCAAGACTGACATCCAAGGACTATGTCAGGCACTACAAATGCTAACGATAAATTCTCTTCAAATGGATGTGCTACAGAACAAGTAAAAAATTGTTTCAAAGGTGAATATTTAGCACTTCCAGAAATATCAGGAAGAAGCTAACTTGACAAATAAAATCTTTAGTAGTAAAAAGCTTTCTATTGTCATGAGATCCCCATCTTTATTTCAGTATAAAGCTAGTTATTCTGCATTAACTTTTTTCAAGAAATTAAAGACTTTCATATTAGTTAATATTTTTTTAATATATAAATTATTTGTTGAAGGAGGTCTGTTTTTTACAGTGGATTTACTGGTTTGGCTAGTTCACCTGATTCCAATAGCAAGCTAGAGGAGTATCATAGGTCAAGCACCACATATCTCAAATTACCTAAGCTTTAAGTTTTGTACATGTTATTGAAACACTAAAGCTTTTCAAGATTCCCTCAACCTTTTCTCTTATTTCTAGCTAATATGATCTGCTAAACATAAAGGAAGCATTCTAAAGAAACATGCACCTGTCAGAGGAGATACATGATAACACTTACTAAAAGCAAAACAAAGACATTTAAACATTGCTGGTATTTCATTTTTCAAGATTTGTCTACTCCATTAAAAAGCACCAGACATGTGATTGAGAAACCATTTAATTTGTTTGCAACTTTAGGGACAGAACACTGCAAATCCAAGGCTTCTTAGCAGTACTTGGAAGACCAGCTTTTACCATTCAACTCATCTTTGCTGCAGCAGCAACACTTGCTCTTAATTCCATCCTTCCTCCCATAGTTGAGGAGCCCCAGTTACCTCCAAAGCCTCGCTGCACTGTGACTCTGGTCCTGCTGCCCCATACTCTGCTCCTGGCTCCTCTCTGTCCAAATTTCTCACCAGACACAGAGCTAAGGATAACCCAAGACACAAACTTCACTCTAGGTTACCTCAGCCTCTCACAGAGAGTGCCAGTACAAGAGGATGGGGCAAGATGCACAGGCAGAAGAGGTGGGCTGCAGACCTCGTGTAGGATCAACCCCCTGAGCCATTCAAGCAGCTCTTGTGCCAAAACAGGCAAAGTTTGGGCACAACCTCCCCCCTGAGAATTTCATCCTTCTGGTTTTGGGTAAACTTCTGCTGCCCTTATCTGGTCCCCTCCTTCCAACATCTTGAAAACCATTGCTTTGCCACCAACACTAACTTTTGTAACAAAAAAACAAAACAAAACAAAACCACAAACAAACCAACCAAAAAGTCGATGTTTGGCAAACTTGTGTAGCCATTCCTATAGGCTCTCTCACAGAGGTCTTATTTAAACTAAGCATTTAGGTTAACTTCATTTTTGGAAGGGGGAGGGTGGGTAGTGACAGAAATCAGACAAACACTGCTACTGAAACAAAACAAAAAAGAAATTACTTTGTTTCCAGCTACAGCTAAATCATTACAGTGAATTATTTCACTGGAACCTCCTGAAGTGCCTCAGGAGACATTCTTGTGTATTAAGGCTTACAATTACTCTACAAAGCCATACTATAAACTCTTCATCTCTTTACAGCTGTCCCTCTGTTTACAGCTACACTTAACTGAACTGCCACTAGCAACCTGTATTTTACAGACTCAGGCTACATAAATTTTAAGAACTATGACATTTACATTCCCCCTTCAATTCTGCTCTTTGCATCTGCAACTTGCCAGCACTTCTCAGCCATAGGTTCATCTTTGTTTAAAAACTATTCTCCATAGTCTTTCAGGCATTAGAAGCTTTATTCCTATGCCATAATTCTGACTAAACTGCAAAGTATTTTCAATAGCAATTTCAGAGAGTTATTTTTGTGTCTTAAAGTAAGAAGCATTGTTCCTTCCATTCAGTAATGCCAAACAGGTGTAAAATTGCAATGGTAGGCAAGATAGCACCATTTTTTAAAGCTATGATATCTACCCAGTTAAATCTTGCACCGACACCTCAAAACAAAAATTTAAAATGCTCTTTCATTCAACTTTTCACTGCAGTGCACATCAAGTGTGTCCACTCCTAACCAAGATAAACTAAGAAACTGAAGAAGAAGAAGGATGCTAGATACCATCTAGTATGGCTAGAAACACTAATTATGGTTCCAGTTTAAGATAAATTTCCCCAGTTAATGTCTAAAATTAACAATTACTGTTTAAGGATAAGCCACCTAAATAAACAGCTAAGACAAACAAGAACTGTACCTTTGGTATAAGGTATGAACTGTCAATGTGTGCTTGCAGCCCAGAAAGCCACCCAGGTCCTGGGCTGCATCAAAAGCAGCACAGGCAGCCAACTGTGGGAGGTGATTCTCCCCCTCTGCTCTGCTCTTGTGAGACCTCACCTGGAGTATTGTGTCCAGTTCTGGAGTCCCCAACATAAGGACGCAGAGCTCCTGGAACATGTCCAGAGGAGAGCCACTAATTTATCAGAAGGCTGGAACATCTCTCCTATGTGAAGACAGGCTAAATAAATTGGGGTTGTTCAGCCTGGAGAAGAGGAGGCTCTGAGGTGACCTTATAGCACCTTCCAATATCTGAAGGGAGCCTACAAGAAAGCTGGGGAAGGGCTTTTTACATGGGTGTGTAGTGAGAGGACAAGTGGAAATGGTTTCAGACTTCAAGAGAGAAGATTTAGGTTAGACATTAAGAAGAAATTCTTCCCTGTGAGGATGGTGAGACACTGGAACAGGTTGCCCAAGGAAGTTGTAGCTGCCTCCTCCCTGGAAGAGTTCCAGAACAGGTTGGATAGGGCCTTGAGCAACCTGGTCTAGTGGGCCATGTCCCTACCCATGCAGGGAGGTTGGAGCTACATCATCTTTGTTGTCCCTTCCAACCAAACCATTCTATGATTCTGTGATCTCTGTTTTCACAAGACGTGGAAAAAGTTGAAGTAGCAATCTCTTTTGTGGTAAAGGAAAGGGGGTATTTACAGGGAGAGCGTGACAGAAGGCTGTCAAAGGAATTATAAAACATAATCAAAACTTCCTGTTTAGTTTTCTGCTATAAAGAGACAATCTGCAACTGAAGAGTAACTTTTTCCTGATAATTGATACCAGCTTAATGGATGAACTACATGATATGGTTAAGGCAAATAGTGATTTTTTTTTTTTTTGTCTTGTCTATGACTACAACCTTTTGTGAAATATCAAGTCCTCAGAAATTAAATCCAGGATCCTTGACTCAAGGGAGACATCTAAATGTAAAAAAAAACCAAACCAAACCAACAAAAAAACCCACAACACCCAAAAAAACCCCAAACCTGTGGCACTTCGCTTTCAGAATAAACTTTTTGAATCTCTGTACAGCAAAATCTATTCCTATGAACACTGAGAAAGCCTCAAACACAAGTGATTAGGAAATCTTCCTGTATCTTAATGACTAAGTCATGTTCAACACCTTGATACTATTAAGATAAAAAACACTTTGTGGTAGATAAAACTGAAAATATGGAAGACTACAGTTATTTCATTAGTCTTTTAATTGGCAGCATTTCAGGGCTCCTTTGAAGAAAAACAAATACACTGTTGTGTTTATCCAATCCCTCCAAGTAATGGAGAGGGGTGTCTATATGCACAGCAATCAAAGCTTTTACTCTTGGTAGATTTAGCTTTTCTTGATGCAAACTTAAAAAGCCATATTTGAGATGAAACCGTAGACTAACAGATATTTGGAAAAACTGAGTTAAGCACCAACAACTTGTTACTGTCAGACAACTCACACAACCAAATATATCAATAAGGACTGTATCTGCCAAAAAATACACCACAAGACACAGCTTATATGAAGTTACAAAGAACAGCAATAGATAAGCTTCCATTTTATGTTAAGGTTCTATTCAAAACCCACATACCTTCTTAGAATTTGAGAAAACTGATTGGCTCTAAAGATCTCTTAAAAAACACAGAACAAAATTAAAACAAGACCAGAAGATGTATTTATGTTCTCTGTAAAAGCAGTTTACAATCAAACAAGTTAGTAAAAATATTCCCTACTGAATTACCTTCAGTCCCTCAAAGAATTATTTTTAGTATTAATGAAATATACTAGATTTTAGGATGCAAGCTTTACACACTTTAAAACAAGTTTTAAATACAATAAAATCTGAAGACATAAGTTGGAAAAACATGATTTCATGCCTTGATGTCCACTATGTTCATTCCACAATGATAAAACGTATTTGTAGATGGAATGTTCCCATAAAATTTCATAACTGTATTCTATTCAAACGATCCAGAAGAACAAGTTTACATAAAACACTCAAACTGTGTTAAAATAACACTTCAGATACTTTATTAAGCTTTATTAAACATCTTAAACATTTGAAGTTTCTTTAAAAAAAGCATGCATAAAAAAGGTACTACACTCTTCCTGAAAACAAAGGGATACTGGACATCTGGTCTTTCCCTCAGAATCTTTCCCACATAAGACCATTTAACTCTTTGTTTACTTCTCTTCACAATCCAGAAGGTTTTTGCCAACGTTCTTGTGCAAACGGGGAAGCCACTGTAATGTCAAAGGGCTTGGTTATCACTATGGATTTGATTACTGCCTTAAGATACTATGCTTGACCCCAGAGGAACTTTACAAAAATCTTAGCCTTAGACTTAAAAATTGGAAGTAACGATCAACTTTGCATTTGCTAAGTAAGAAAAGACCGCGTACACAATTTCTGGAATGCCTGCGTGGGCAGTGCCATTTGTAATTCTGTTTGTGCACTCAAACAATGGTTGACAGAAGATCTTTCAGATACAATTAGACTGCAGACCATTGGTTCCATCACAACAAGCCTGGCGTGTCCTCAAATTTAGGTAATATTCACAGGATATTTAACTAAGGGGCAGAGATTACCACCACCACAGCTGCCTCCTTGCCTTTTCCAGCTATTCCTTCCCTCTTTCCCTTGTGTCAGTGCACTAGGGAACAAAAAGACGACCAAATAGGACCCAAAGCCATAGAATAGAATCGTAGAATCGAATGGGTTGGAAGGGACCTCAGAGATCATCAAGTCCAACCCTTGATCCACTACTGCTGTGGTTACCAGACCATGGCACTGAGTGCCACACCCAGTCTCTTTTTAAATAACTCCAGGGATGGAGAATCCACTACTTCCCTGGGCAGCCCATTCCAACGACTGATCACCCTCTCCGTAAACAAATTCTAATATCCAACCTAAACCTCCCCCGGCACAGCTTAAGACCATGCCCTCTTGTTTCGTTAAGAGTTGCCTGGGAAAAGAGACCAACCCCAACTTGGCTACAACCTCCTTTCAGGGAGTTGTAGAGAGTGATGAGGTCTCCTTTGAGCCTCCTCTTTTCCCGCTGAACAATGGAGCTTGCTTTCCCACTGCAGGCACTGGGATTTACTATGAAAACTGTCTGGGACACAGACTGCTGCTAGTGTTGCCTGCAATACTGGCAGGCTGTTAGAAGTTACAAAGAGAGTATGTGCCAAAATATGTACTCTTGCTTGCCAAACATATAATTCTGATGCATATTTCCTGATAGGAAAAGGATTTCATAAATATGAGACAATTTCCTTTTTCCTTTGCTTAGAAACTATCTTCTTTCCCATGTGCTTAAGGTCAGAGAAAAAAACTGCAGAGTATCCACTTTTAAAAGAAGCCAGTTAATTATCTGCCTGGAATACTCAGGTTCATTTGATCAATCATATTCCATATTTTCTTAACACCTTGGATGACAATCACCAGAACAAGATCTGGAGTTTTGCACTTTATTCTGTCTCCCATTACTCGTGAAACACTTCAAAACATGCTGAAGCATGGTATTTATTTGGCAAATATGGCCCTAGCTGCCTGGCCTACTCTACTGTGTGGTCTACTAGTAGTCTCTCTACTGGTCTGAAACAGATAAGGAGTTATCTGTGAGGGCCTATGGGTTTTGCAATTGAGGTGTGGCATCTCTTGATTAAAATCTTCATGAGAGGGGAAGTTTGCTACAGACTTTCCATGCCACAGATTTAAATTAATAACAGGATACTTACAGGATGATTAATAGGTTGTGATGCTTAAAAAGGCAACAGAAAGATAGTAGGAAGAAAAGCAAAACATATAGGTCAGAGAATCAAATAGCAGACAGTATTGCAGTGCCAAGGTACTTCTTGTTTTCTGCATTACTACAGAATGGTGATTATCAAATTAATTATTTTGGTACAATGCTATATGAATGATACTAGTAAAATACTAAGCAAACCAAAACTAGGATTTGAAGAGTCCCAATTAAAGAAAAACTAAGAGCAGATAAATTCAGAAGATCTTGAAGAACAAATGTGAAGGATCTATTATTAACCATGTCAAAACACTGCATCAAAAATTATCTGAACACATTTAAGCAAATTCTTACTTTCTTAAGGCTTCCAAAGAAGAATCAGTTTTCATCTAGATCTAACAGAAGAGTTGTTCATGCACTGAAAGATGCCCAGCAAATTACTTAAGTGTTACTAAGACAATGATCCTGACTGTATTGTCTCTAACATCCTTCTGCTAGTTAACATCTTTTCCTATTTGCAAAAAAGGAAATAAGACCTTTTAGTCATGACAAGCTGTCAGATTTCAGTTGCTAAAGATATATTCAGCTGAATGAAATTAAAAGCTTAGAGGATTCAGCAAAACAGCTAACGATTTCTGGAACAAAAGTCAACAACACGCAGTGAATTTGTGCAGGAGCAAGATTTGCTTGGAAGTAAAAGGTAGTCTACAAATACTCCATTTAACCAGGAGTATTAGTCATTCTTGAAGCAAAAAGCAGGCAAAAGGTTTCACATGGAAAGGCAGTGCTAAAGTAAATAAGTATTCTCAACTGAAATTGGAAACAATGCCTTCTGGTTCCCAGTTCTAGGATTTCCAGAACTACCTTAAGTCTAACAACTGTGTGTCACATAGAGCTTTAGCCCCATCTGACAGCTCTAAGACAGAGCTGCACAAGGACATAACAATCAATGTGAAACAAAAAAGAAGTATCTTTCCTTCACTTTAGAAGTTAAATCATGTAACTTTTTAACCATTATTTTCTAAATCACAACTAGGCATGTTTTTCCTGTATATATATATTATATATATATATATATATGCACATATATAAACAGGTATGCATTCTTTTTTCCTAATCCTCTCCTACCCTATTAATTACTATCTGAAATATCCAATACAGGCCTGGAAGCTGGTCTTTAGAACCAATATGAACTATGGTCTTAAGAGTGCCAAGGTAATCACTGGCAAAATGTACACAGACTGTACACAACAGAGTGCTACAAGACAAACCAGTAGCCTCCCCACCCCCCATACCTATCAGATGCCCAGTAGAGTGTTTCCCACCATTCCATCCCTGCTGCACATTATGGTTTGCGGGTTTGTCCAGTTTTTGGTGCCCCAGTCCAACAGAGTTTAGGACATACTGGAGCAAGTCCAAAGATGGTTAAAGGCTTGCAGCATCTGCTGTATGAGGAAGCAATGAGAAAGATGGGATTGTTTAGCCTGGGAAAGAGAAGACCTGGGGTCAGGAGGATCATATCACAGTGCACAAATAACTGATGAGGTTAGCAAAGAAAACCTAGCCAGGCTCACCACAGTGGTACCTAGTGAAAAGATAGAGGCAATGGTGACAAATCAAAATACAGGAAATTCTACTTAAATATGGAGAAAAAATGCTCTCTTTTTTTAATTCTGAGGGTCACCAAACAATGGAACCAGTTGCCCAAATAAGTTGTGGAGTCTCCATTCTCAGAAGTATTCAAAACTGACCAGATAGGGTCAGGCTTGCATTGAGTGGGAGATAGGATTGGACTGGGCAATCTCCACAGATCCCTTCCAACTTCAACAATTCCCTAACTCCTGGCAGAAATAACATGACTAATCGTATTCACCAAGGGAAGTAGGAAAAAAGAGTAAAGATAAGAATGCTTTCTTGTTTTGCTATGACACATGCCAAGTACTTAAAAAAAAAACAAACCTAGAATGCCTACCTCAAACCAGCTAACAATGTAATCAAACTGAGACCAAGAAACACAAGCCATTATCAGATGTGTTAGGAATATGAGGACAAAGACTACCTCAAAGTCCAATAAGAATGATGTTTGAATCACTAGTTTTGGGCCTGGTTACCTACAGAGGTAAGACTCATGCAACCACAATCTAGTGATCATCTGTTTGTTATTATTCTCTAGTACTGCTTAAGTTCAATGGTCATTTATGACAAAATTTAAGACAAGAGGTCTTGATAATACTTCATTTCTACAGGACTAACAAAGTTAGTTACACTGGAAAGTCATCCAAATTAGCAGAGTCTCTACTATGAACCCATAAGTAACTTATTTAGCTTACTAGCTTTACAGCCATCACTTACCCACTAGGAAAAGCTTACCTAATGATGCTTGGATGGTTGTGTATCAAGTATATTTAGAGAATAATGGAAGAAAACAAAGGAAAGAGGTATTGACAGCACAAGAACATTTATTGACAGGAAGAAAGCTGATGTTTTGTTACAAAGAACAAGACAAAGTGAGAGAAAAACATGCTTCGTAAGTTCTCCCACTGGAACTTAAGTTTTAAATATTTGAAGTCCTGATGCCTTCAGATATACTTGAAATTAATTCTGAGGAGGATTACAACAAGGTCAATGTATTTGTCACCACTAGCTAAGAGAGGCTAGTGCTTCAGTATTCCCACATTACTACTTCCAGCTATTACTGAATATTGCAGAACTGAGCATCAGAGCAGGAAAGGAGGAAAAAAGAGAAAGAACATGAGTGAAGCAACATTTCAAACACATGAAACACTGATTGTTACCTAAAAATTCTACTGCTCATTTCCTGCTTTTGGCACATTACTACTACATTCATTAGTAAGTTCTTGGAAAAAGTTAGAAATCAATTTAGCAACATAAGCCAGTTTCAGCTGACAGTACACAGACAGGATCACTAAATCCTATTTATTCAGCTTGCGGGACTCTCATAACAAGTTTTTCATTCAGGGTTTCTTCCCTCTGCTCACTATCCACCGCCTTGCAGACTAATTTGTGCCTTCGCCCCAAAGAAATCTGCACTCAGATACGTGTGGACAGCTAGCTGGCCATAAAAGCAAGAAGGCAGGGCTGCTGTATTTGAATGGATAATGCATAGATGATAACGTAGATTTTTAATTTTAAAAAATGTTTTTAATTTATTTTTTGACTCCTGTATTATCAGTCTGATAACTTCGGTTAAACATTCATGATGGCTTTGCAAGTATTCAAATTAAGTTCACACTGGTTATCAGTGTACCTTGACTGTTGAAGCTGAAAAATCTGAAAAAGTAAAATTTTATATAGTCATCCTGCAATTTTGGCAGCAGTAGTTCCTCCAGCTATAAATAACTCATGTCATCCTTCCTATATCCCCCTTCACAAGAGCGCAGAATTTCTTTCAGTTTACCTTATTGGGTGCATTGAACTCTTAAACTAACAGCAGAGAGCACAGCCACTATGTATGGAAACAGAACTGACGTGTCTGAATCAAAAGGTTACCTTTACTCAGAGCTTGGCAGTCCACCTATTTCTGGTCTGAACACTGACAATTTCAAAGCTTCATAGACGGCTTAGACATAGATGGTTCACATATAGACAATAAACAAAGCACTTCAGTCTCACCCTGAAAGTGACCGTATCAGCTTCTCTGTGACCTCTGTTAGGGGTATCTCTCATAAAATACATTAGAGAAGTTAATTTGCAGCCTGTGTGGAGCTTAAGCTGCTTAATTAAGTTTCTTGACATGGAAAAAGAAAAAAGTATAAATCAAGATACAATTCTCTTGACGTTGAGGAAGAGAAAAAAAGGGAAGGGTCTTTGACATTTTACTACAAGAACTCAGCAGATCCAATTTAGAACTCTCATAATGGCAACTCAACCTTTTACAAAAGGTCAGGAGATACCTTATATTTAATAACACTCTAGTCTCCTAATGCTTATGCAAGCAATGTAATATATAAAATTGTCTTATAAGACCACAAAAAAAAAAATCAGAAATATCTTAATGCATCCAGCTTTGCATTTTGGGGTAAAGAAAGAACAAAAAAAAAAAAAAAAACAAAAAAAACCAAAACCACCAACAACAACAAAAAAAGACAAAAGCAATTTTCACTATAATAAATACCTCCTAAAAAGTATTTTTTGCATGACTATCAGCTGCTGTATTTCAACACTCACTCTTGTGCAAACTGCTGGTAGTGATCTGAGAAAGTTCTTATAGATAGTCACAGTTTAAAAATTGTATTACTGTAGCAAATAACAGTCTATCATAAGCAAGAGATGCAAGTTCTGCTAATACTTCTGTATTTCTTATACATTCCTTATATTTAAGTCAACACAACTCAGTGAGGATGCTTTAGAAATATTTAGCTTTATAGCCTGACAAATATTTGAACTACAATTCCCTTCACAAGAGGAAATTAAACCATCCAACAGGAAACAAAGCAGCATCTTACTGCACATACATTGATATGCTGACTCAAATGTCTTGTGAGCACAAAACCACAATAATACCAAGTCATTGCATCAGACTGAGTCTCTGCACTTCTCACTTTCTGATTCATGCTATTCAAGAACTACCTGCTAGTCAAACCTTTGAACACCACCATTTGCACTATGGTGCAACACAAACAGCCAGAGCTCACTAGCTCTAAGAAAAAGACCAGCAGCATTTATCTGAGAGGGAGAAGTACACCTGAACCTAACAGAGTACAAAAAGCTACAGAACAAAAACATGTGACTTAGGAAAAACCAAGAAACAAATGAGCAAAACACAAACACACAAAAAACAAACAAACAAAAAAAAACAACCCACAACTTTACATATCTCCTTTTCTCTTGCTTCTAACCCCAAAAGTTATGTCCTCTTTAGCACAGCAGTCACAAAGGGAAAGCTGGTGGAAGTCAAAGCCCAGCAGATTGTACCTATGCCCTCCATAGGAATTAGTAACTTCTCTCATGGTGACTTCTCCCTGTAGCGGGAGGAGCCCTTCTTGCTCCTAGGGCTGCTCCTGAGGCCTCGGGGTTTAGCCCATTCCTGGATGATGTCCTAGGGCTGTTCCTGAGGCCTCGGGATCTACCCCTTCTTGCCTGCTCCTGGGGCTCCTCGAGCTATGGGCTTCTCCATCCTCACTGAAGAGTGAGAGCCCTCTCCGTGGGTGTCAGCTGCTCTCTTATTGGCCCCCTGCTCCTGCACATGCTCAGGAGGGAGGCCAGACACAGGTGAACCCACACCCACTCATCAATAACTCAGGGCACCTGGTCCTGTCTCACTACATTTCCCCCTTCTTTTTTTTTTTTTTTTTTTACACAGACATTTACATAGACATTTACATTTACATCTTTAAACATTAAACCTTTAAACATTAAACATACATCTTTAAATATTTACATCTTTAAGGAGAATTAAACATCACCTTTAAACATTTCTTTAAGGGGAATTAAACATCACACAATTTACATATATTTTTAGGGAGAATTCTCAACCCTTACACATATTTTGGGGAGAATTCTCAACCTTCTTTCTTTCAACCTTCTTTCTTTAAGGGGAATTAAGCATACCCATATATTCGCTCAATGTCAGCCCCTTTCTGGCAAAGTCTCTGCAAGTTGTCTGAGCACTCTCCACAAAGTCTCTGCAAATTGTCCCAGGCACTTGCCCTCTGTTCGAGGGTTTCTTTCCTCATGGGCCTCGGGATTTAACCCTTCCTCATGGGATTTCCCTCTGCTCAAGGGCTTAGCCTAGGCATATTTCACAAAGTCTCTGCAAGTTGCACCAGGCACTTTTCACAGAGTCTCTGCAAGTTGTTCTTCTAGTTATTATTCTCCCTCCTGTATCTGCTCCTCTGGCTTGGTTTCCCTCTGTTCCGGGGTTTCTTTCCTCACGGGCCTCGGGATTTAACCCTTCCTCATGGGATTTTCCCCTCTGCTCTGGGGTTTCCTGTCCAGAGAGCTTGTTGATCATACCTTACAGAGAGAACGTTCTTGCAGTTTCTGTGCCAGCTAGGTTTTCTGCACGCTGCCCGCATTCTCCACCAGATGTAGCGGGAGGAGCCCTTCTTGCCCCTAGGGCTGCTCCTGAGGCCTCGGGGTTTAGCCCATTCCTGGATGATGTCCTAGGGCTGTTCCTGAGGCCCCGGGATCTACCCCTTCTTGCCTGCTCCTGGGGCTCCTCGAGCTATGGGCTTCTCCATCCTCACTGAAGAGTGAGAGCCCTCTCCGTGGGTGTCAGCTGCTCTCTTATTGGCCCCCTGCTCCTGCACATGCTCAGGAGGGAGGCCAGACACAGGTGAACCCACACCCACTCATCAATAACTCAGGGCACCTGGTCCTGTCTCACTACATCTCCCTTTGCAGCAGAAAGCTAAGAATTGATCTTTCTGCTTGGTGTCTCAAAACTTATACGCTAAAATTTGCAAGTGTGCTTTAAAGTATAACAGCAAAACAACAAAAGCACACAAGTGATTAAAAAAATTAACTACAACCTAGTCCATGGATCAAATTGGAAAACTCATTAAAATACACATGCTCCCATGGCTGAAAAGCACTCCAACAATTGCTGGAAAAACTCTTGCAGAATATTTTAGCCCTTCAGGGTATTGGCATCAAAGATGGTTTTGTCTTGTGAATGAATGCATATGCCTGAAAAGTAAGTGTAGCCTACGGCAGTATTTTTACACCGAGACAGGTTAGTCAGTGAGGAAGTCCCTCATGCAAACGAAGATGCAACTCAATGCTAACAAGGCATCTCCCTTAGCCTAGTAGGGTGAAAGGGGCATCAATAGTTTCCAAAACAAAAGATTAGATGCATTGCATGACTGCATTAGTTTAGCTATTCAGCTTAGTTTGATTTTGCAAGAGAAGAGTCTTAATATTGCAATCCTGTTCATAAGGCCTATATTAGATTTTATTTGCAGCAATAGTTATGTTGCCCATCTTCAATAAATAATTCTGAGGTGGCTTCTCCAGTTTCAGCTAAAGACCTAAATGCAATCATCTTCATATAAAGCAACAAGAAGCCTTTCATAAGTATTGCAGCACTTAGAAATCCCAGCTGTGGACCTGGGTAACCTTTTGCTGCTTACCCTACAGAAAGTTTTGCACACCTTTCCAACAAAAAACCCACTCTCAACTCACTACAAATGTTTCTTTAGCAATGATTAGCAGAGCAAAAGCTGTCTTCAATTCTTCACTTGTACAAAACTTTGCAAACAAACAGAAGTGTTTACTTTAGAGTTAGCTAATTCAAAGGGAGAACAAAAACAACAAAACAAAGGGAGAACAAAAACAGAAGAAAATGCAGTGGGGACAAGGTTATAAAGGGCTTGGAGCCCAAAGGATGAAGGGGACAGAAAGACTGAGAGCCACGTCTCTAGAGGAAAACCGGAAATGGAAAAGAGAAATCAAATCATAGGCATAACAGTGTATCTGCTGCTGTAAATGAAAGCCCAACATTTACTTGCTTAAAGCAGCCTCCATACAGACTACAGATACTCAGCCTTCTCACTTTCAGAGATACTTTTAAGTATATTCTTGATTCAAACGTCCCATGATAAGAGCAGTAGTTCTAAAGTACTGTTCTTGAATGATCCATGGACACCAAGACACCTACTTGGTGAGCTCAAATTTCATACTGAAGCAAAATAATACAATCCAGTTAGTGGCTGTTAAAATGTCTGTACATACAAGATACACGTGATCAAAGGTACTAAGTCACACTTTACTCTCCAGGCTCACCAAACCAGACAAAGAAATAATGAATCATAGTCAGAAATGTCTCAAGTGTTTCCAGCTACAATTCACTCCTACACAGTGGTACATTTTCCCTCCATACCATCATAGGTCACATACCACTTCAGTCTAATAATGCTCTGCAAAATAGGTCTAAAGAAAGCAAATTTCTGCAATTTTACTTAATGCTACTGAAAAGTAGAAGCAATTATAATTTTCAGCTTGCAAAAAAACATTGGAAAAACATGGTTTGTCATATATATATATATGTATATATATATATAAATAAAAATTAACTGCTAACACCCTAACAATAGCAAACAACCAGAAAAACAGTACAGGTGGAATTCCCATTATAGCACAATCTTGCTGTTCTAATAAGAATATTTAATAGTCATTAAGTTTTGTTTTGACCAACATAAAAAATGCTATTATTTTCTCTTTCATTTTATAAAGGAAATACACACTGCAAAACCTTCCAACTCAGTTTCATCTCTATACAGAAACAAACATTGTTCTGTCATGTGAGAAAGTAACTCAAGCCTCTACAATACCAAGAAACTTCAATAAGAGAACTTCCATACAATTAGTTCAAGAATGTAAACAGGCACTTGAATAACAGAATAATACTATTTCCTGAGCACATCTGGGGAAAAAATGTATTGCACAAAACCAGACATTTAACATTTCTAACACAAATAGACTAATTCAAGTCATATTTGCCATGAACCACCACTGCAGTGCATAAGCAGATAGGAGCCCTCTACCTCAAATCAGGACGAGGTACTTTCAAAAGTCAAAGGCTCATCTGAGAGCAGACCAATGCCATCACAAAGTGCTCCCACACATTTCCCTCCATACACACACACACAGACACACACCAGTCAGAGATTTATTTAGAGGTGAGCAACTGGCTTCAACATACACATTGGTGGGAGGCAGAACCTGAAGCAAGTCAGCAGAAGCCACCTGTCTCCAAGATAAATGAAAAAACCTCATAACCATTTAACAAAACAAAGACCAAAACAAACAAAACTCACTTTGTTTCCCCAAAAGAAATTATATTTAAATCATTTTATGCTAAAAAAAAGCAGGTTGGGGAAGCACAAACAAGATTTGACAAGGTGCAGAAAGTTACCACAAGTAACTTAAATACCACCTAATACAGAGTAATCCAGAAGAGCTGATTAAACACGATATTCTTCTAGAATAAGCTTTAAGTGCTTGCTGCACTACTAAGAATCAACTCAGCTAATTACATACTAAAAATCATCTAACTTGACTAAAAAGACAACTTTTTCCACTAAAAAAATTACCTTCAAGAGGGAAAACTGCAGAATTTTAATAGAGAACAGCATCCAACAGGAAATAGAAGGCAAAGCAAGGGAAAGGAAACTCAAAGAAAACACAATGAACTCCTAATTAAAATAAGACCTAAGCAACCAAAAAAAAAAAAAAAGAAAAAAAGAAATCCCATGAAAAAGTCAATATATCTTATAATACTGTCTTTCACTAGCTCCTGATGCATAAAACCTAAAGCATTTTCCATATTACAAGAACTAGGACAATTTCATATACAACGTAATATAAATTCTAAGACACAAAATCCAAGTACTGCAATCCTGCTTGTGTATTTATCATTGCTTAAAATACAGCAATACCAGCTCTGTAATGGTAGATCACAGAATCATGGAATCATCATGGTTGGAAGGGACCTTTAAGACCATCAAGTGCAACTGTCAGTCCTAGACCACCTTAACCACTAATTAATTTCACAAAACACAACATCTACCCAATTTTTAAATATCTCCAGGGATGGAGACTCCACCAGCTCCCTGGGCAACCTGTTCCAATGTTTCATCACTCTTTCAGTGAAGGAATTTTTCGTAATATCTAATCTGAGCCTCCCCTGGAGCAACTTGAACCCATTACCTCCTGTCCTATCACAAGTCACTGGGGAGAACAGCCCAACACCTGCCTCACTGCAGCCTCCCTTCAGGTAGCTGTAGAGGGCCATATGGTCTCCCCTCAACCTCCTCTACTCCAGGCTGAACAGCCCCAGCTCCTTCAGCTCCTTCAGCCCCTCCTAGTAAGACCAGTTCTCCAGACCCCTAATCAGTCATGATTATATTCTGCAATTATCCCATGGTACTTAAACAGCACACTTACTTTCTGAAATGACAGAATGGAACTAACCACAACTGTGACAAAAAATGTTGTAACACAGTAGAGGTTTCACATTTTGTACTGGAAATAAGAGGTAAAGACTGAGAATATGGATTTCAGTCTTTAGAAATGTGTTTAGAAAAATAAACCTGCAAGCACAGAGATCTTATTAAACAACTGCTTTCCATAAGACATCCTCAAGCACACAAAGAATAGAGGAAGCACACAGTGAAAGTGAGCCCAAACACCAAAACCACTTAATTAACACGATGTAGTTACAGGTCCAGAACAGGTTGAATACTGAAATCACTTGTCACTGCAGTTTGTCAGGAAGGAATAGTAGAACTGATACACAGGCATCTCAGGCTTGATCCAAGCAGACACCTCTAACCATTATGTGGTTAATATCTTGTCAAAGACCACTATAGTACAAAAGTGTTGACTGGAAAATGAACAAAGCATCCTTAGGACTAACATGGATTTAAGTATGAAGTTTATGCTATGATACTCTTTGTGTTTTAGTCTTGGGTTCCACCCTGGCTCTTCTTTTCCTCCAGGATTTGCTTCAGATTCATGGTCCAATAGTGCAATATCCTACCATGTGAAGTACACAAAAAGCCATTTAAGAAAAAGGATCCAGTCCTCTAAGAGAAGATCACTTATATACAGGCTTAGTATTTTGCCACGTTTCTTTAACTGATGGATGATGGAACAGCAGTTAAATGTTTAAATACAGCATTTAAGTGTAAGTTCAAAAGGAGGAAGCCAAACAGGATAAAATAGCTTCTTTCAACTGAGGAAACAGCAAAGAGCACATTAAGACATGGTTTCTACAAAGTAGAAAACTCTGCATTTGGAAGTCATACAAAAACTTTCAGACCCAAAACTGAAATGTTCCAACTCTAAGGAGTTCTCAGGACATACTCAGTATATTGTAAAATATCTTATTAATGTCTGTGTTTTTCTAAGTAACTGGAAGCAATAAAAATATTTCAACAAATGTTAAACACAAGTGTACATTTTTAACATTTTAATTTTTGTTTGACTTTCAGAAGTAGGATACATGCTGAGTCAATCATAATTTAAAGGTCTCCCTATTACCAGTTCAAAAGCTTGAAATAAGAATATGTATTTTAAAGCCCATACACAGGATAACTGCGTATTCCAAATTAGAAAAAGCTGTTCTAATTTTCCATTGTGGTAAGAGATCACATCATGCATTTTAAATACATAGTGAAGAATGTTATTAAAAATACAAAAACTATGTTCTTAAAATGTTGTAGTCAAATTCTTATCCAGGCCACTAAAAAGAATACCACAGTTACAGTCTATACTTCCCAAGCCACAGTAATGGAATAGCAGTAATTTACAGTAAAATCTGGTGTTACATTTAGCTGTACAACACTACTAATTACAGAGTCATTTCAACAATAAATATTTGGTTAGACTCTGCTTTGTCATCAGTGCAAGCAATTTAAGATGAAACTGATCTTTCAGAGTCTACACTTCTTTTTTAAAGTCTATTTTTATTTTCTGGTAACTGAACATCTACAGATTTCACCAGAACTACTGCTTTGCAAACAGAAAACCACACAGACGATCGTTAGAAGCAAAAGGGAAGAGTCAAACCTAGAGCACCAGGGCAATCCATAGGTCCCTTTAAATTGTCCTTAGCTAACCCTAGTTTACTATTCAATGCCACGGTTTTCTAACAATGGCCTTATGGAGCATGGAGGCTGCATATCACTTAGTAACAACAAAATAAGTTAACAGGCCATATAAGAACCTTCAAAAAGAATCTAGGGAGGAGGAACTGAGACACAGATGAGTCTGAGCACGATGGTATTCCTATTATCAAGTCAAACACTGTTAACCTCATAGACACTTGTAAAGAAGCCTCCAGTTTTAAAGAAAGGATCCTCCTGCAATGCTCCTTGTCTCTGAAGAGTCAAGCTACTATTAACAACTACACTACACTAGATGAATGGCAGTAGTATTTGATGTTCATTAGAAAAAGAAAGAAAACACCAAAACCAAAAACACAACAAAGCAAACACTACCAACCAACAAAGCACTACTACCTCCTTCTGAGAATATTCAGTCCACCAATCCATTTTCAAACAAGAGTCCAACTTAAGAGAAGTCAGGCCTTGAAAGCATGTCAGACTTAAGTCCAATTACAGAACTTCAAGTTCTCATCAAAGGAAATTGTAATGTGGAGAGAAAAGGGTAGGCATCTGAAATGCTCCCTTATGAAGATTCCTAAACATTCCCTATAATTCATCACTCCCTATAAGTCACCCACTCAGTCTGTTACTCTCCCAGCTTCAGCTTTCCTCCAAAACTAGGACAAAACCCAGTGTACAGGAGTATAGAAGGCAGGAAGGCGAAGAGAATTATTTGAGAAAAGTAACAGGATTTGAGGTTCTTTTTTTGTTTTTTTTTGCTGGGGTTTGAAGTTTTACATATCAAGGCCATAGATTTCTTGAAATTGTTTCTACTTTCAAGGTAGCATGTCAGATGTGAGGAACTACATAAAGAATATAAAATGGAGAAACTAAGCCATGTGCTTTAAACTGAAATTCAACAGTGCTATTCAGCATTTTTGTCAGCAATGTCTATACAGCTTGCTGGGCAGGTAGCAGCCCTCACAGAGCTGCTGTAATGCAGTGTTTGCATAGTGTCACTAAAACACCAGACAGTACTGCAGTGGAAACAAACCTTTTTTTCTGCCCAAGTCTGTTAAAATAAACAAGCACATATTCTTGCTGAGCTGTTCCACTTGCACTATATCCAAGTCTATAATCTTATACCATACACAGAACATACTTTTCTCATTTCACTAGCCAAACAGAATGGCTATTTTTGGATCACCCAATAGTAATTAATCAATATTGTGTTGATTTGGCCTTTACTTAGTCTGCAGATCTTTACAAAGCACTCAAAGTTGAGGCGAAGTCAATGGAGGAAGTAAGTCACTAGTAAAATTACCTTCACAGATTTTATATCACAAGGTTATAAATTAAGAACTTAATTTGCTAAAAGTCAAAATATTCACTATATTGTTAATGTGTTACTTTCTGTATGTTACAAGACTGGCAAACAATGTAGATTGATCACATCAACAACAAAAATGTGATCATAAAGAAAAATAAATCACAAGTTACCTCTAACTCCAGTACAAGTCTTGAAGGTTAGTAGAATGCTATCAACTATGACAACTGGATAATATCTTCTTTACCTATAAGACAGTTAAATTTGCAGTCAAATTACACACAAAAATATCTGTGCAAGTGAATTAGAAAACCAGGTAAGTGAAACTGAACTGTGCTTAAGTGAAAAATATCTTTTTAAAATGTGAACACTTCCAATAAGAAGGGAAAAATACACAATCATTTAATTTACACCTTAATTTTACATCTTTAAAAAGAAAAGAACCAGAACTTTAGCAGCAGTTTATTTTGAAGTCTAACACTCCTAAAGTCAAGAGGAGTCTTTTCTTTCAATTCAGAAGGCCAGAAATAACCTCTTACAATGTAGCTTGACCTCTTGTATAACCCAGGCTATAACACAGTCACACACTCCCACATCCCCTTTTCTTGCTGCCATCCCCTGTCTTGTGTCCAGCCATTGTGTATTAAGTGAACAATCTTCCAACACTGCTTTCTTGGGTTAATTTTGCCTGCAATTAGGAGGAAACCCCACCTGCCGTGTTCTTACTCCCCCCTGGCTTAAGATCAGTTCCAGAATGGAAGCACCACTTGAACTGGTCTTTCCCAGGAAAGAATTTGATTGTGCTTTAAAAATATATAATGGAAATACACTATACAGCAATTTTTACCCTACAGAAATTTACACATGGTGAACTATGATGTAGAAAACTTCTACTTTTTCAATAATTAGAGAAATGCTGCAGAATACAGACATAATTTAAAACAAACCACGAGGGCTCTTTAAATCCTGCCACTGGATCCTTTGATTGCTGCTCTTATCTGTTCTCATCCACAATACAGGTATATATATCACCATTTTACTTTCTTCCCTCCCTTTTTAATCCTTAAATAGACCAATCTTTTGTACTGAAACATGCTTCCCAGTTCTTGCAACTTTAAATTCTTTCAGGTTATTACCATCAACTTTCTGAAGTTTAATGTCAAAAGTGAACACATAATTCAAAAAAGAATCCCATGAGCACCAGCTAGAGATTTTATTATCTTGTCATATATTTTATGTTTATATACCTAGTCTGACTATTTTAATGACTTTAAAAGAACTTATGTTCTAATTATTATTAATTGCAACTCATGATACCTCCTTGTCTGTATTTCACAGAACACACTCCCACTCTCCACATATGACCCACATTCCTCAGTCTTAATGTATGACTCAGGATTTGGTTACATGAAAAATTCCCATTTTGCCTATATCCACACTCACTAAATAATTCAGACCATAAGTAATCCAATTATTCTTCAGGTTACCCTCACTAAATGAGCTATTCAGTGCACAGTTATGTCACTGCAATCCCATTAACATACATCAACAGGTAACATTTGTTTCATGGAGCTGCCTTTAGTTGGTCCTACTAAGTAGTAATAACCAATTTTGAAATTTCATAAGAATTACCAGCAATTGCTGGAGACTTATCAAGTTAGAAGTGAAACAAAAAGTACATTTCCAAAGGAATGAAGCCTGGAGGTCTATTCCACATGGCCCTGACTTTTATTAAGAAGGCTGAACTCTCCCTATTCTGCACTTTCAACACATGTGCACACAGAGTATGTGCATTTTTTAAAGTCTTTTCTAGACCATCCTAAATGACATTGTTACAATGCAAGCTCATCTGGCAGGGGTACGAGTTGTTGATATGAACTTTGGAGATCCATAACCCCGGAAACATGGAACAGAAGGTCATATTCCAAGCCCAAACTGAATCAAAATCAACAGAATACTGCAATTTAAGTAAGTGAATGCAGCTCAACTTCCCACCATAGAGCTAAACACAAGATAGAAAAGAGCATGGCAAGCAGAAACTGAAACTTGTTGGAAGGGAGGAGAGCAGCAGCCAAAGCACAAAGCTTCAGCTCAATACCCTTTCATGGCCATTCCCATCTAACCCAGGATGCCACTAAACTGGTTCTAAATTGGGTCTGTTCTGTTACTGCTTGGTTCTGTAGCTTAGGGACTGAATTTATATGCTATTTTAAACTTAGAAATGTTGCACCAAAGGATACGTGTTGATTTTTTACATAGTTCCTATTAAAGAAGTACTTTGTCACTTCAGACTCTCCAGGTCTGGAAATAAGCAAGTTTATGAGAATTTGCTGAAGGCTAAGTTTTTCACAACTATGTGCTTGTTGCATTTCAGTAGCAGATCCATTTCACCTATGCTAGGAGACAGGAAAATGAGGCAGTAAAGCTAAGCAAATAGCTATATGTCAATGAAAAAGCTATAAATTACATGTTTTTAATTAAAAAAAAAGGTCTCAAACAGCTTTACAAGAAGAAAAAAAAAATCTAACTGAACTGTCTGCTAGTTGTTACTGGTATCAAAGCACTTTACCTTTAGTTTACTCCCTAGCTGGCTATTACTTGTTCCCTGGTAGTGATTTATTTCAAAAGCTGTTTCAGGAAATCATAACTATTAAGATGACAAACCCTCAAATCAACTCCTTTTATGTCAATCAACGATCACTCATAACCTCCTTTAAGTCCATTTTAGCCATACACATGCATGAACAATACTATTAACATCAAAAGGGATTAACTTCAACTCAGTAGAATCTTCACCTGAGGAAAAATGCTAAAAGTGTTACCACGGTGTTAACAGCTCTTTTGAGAGTATTCAGACTTCACAGTACTGTAATCAAAGCCTTAAAAAGAACAATAATAGGAAAAGAGCTTTGGACTTAAATTTATAAATAACATCTCGATTTTTTTAAAGACCCCGGTGCACAATGTTGACGCAGAGGGCAGGTCATCACATCTTGAAAGGTAGACTGCTTCTAAAAAGAGCAAATAAAGCACATACAATGGGACTCTAACATGACTATTATTCTAATCCTGAAGAGAAAGGAAATTAGGAATACCCAGTCTTCCTCAGTTTTAAGCCCTAATTACTGATAAACAACTTCTGTACAGGGTCGTATTTAGCTCATTTTTCTGCAGCTGCTCACCTAGAGCTGAAAAGAAACAGCCCAAGATGCAAACAGATGAAGTTATCAGAATGAGGAGTGGTGCTCCGGGAGGAAACAAATAAAAACCTCTTCGCGCAGTACTCACACGACGGGTGCGATAGGAATAACCAAAACAAGCCAGGACAGATCTTTTTGGGGAAAATACCCCTCTTTTTCTTCACTCAGCGTCAGAACAGACGCAGGAGACCCGAACGCGCTGCAGACGGCTGGGCGGACGTCGGTCCAGCCCCGGTCCGGACGCCCTGAGGCGCCGTCCCCTGACGGGGCGGTGACGACCACAGGGCCGGAGGCTGCGGGCACTGCCCGCGGCGGCAGCCCTGCGAGGGAGATTTGAAAGCGAGCGGCGAGCAGGAGCTCCGCACGGCTCCCCTCGCTAGAACCAGCGCCCGAACCTCCGGCGAAGGAGGGAAGGGAGGAATCATCCCCCTCGGAGACCCCCGCCTGCCCGAAGATAAGCGAAAGCCTGCGCGAAGGGGCTGTGACGGGGAGCGAACGTCCCCCGCCGCTGCCGCCGCTCCGGACACGCTTCCTCGGGGCCGCTGCCGCCCCCTGCTGTCCCCGCTCCTCCCACGGCGGGTCCCGGTTCTGACAGCCCCCGACCCACCTCCCTCCCCCCCGCCCCCGCCCGGCAGAGCGCTGGGGCTGAGAGGCAGTAGCTCTGCGCCTAGGACAAGCGCACAGCCCGGCCCTGCCCGCGGCCCCCGCATCCCGCGGCGGACGAAGCAGGGGAAAACGTCGACGGATGCGGGGCAACGCGGCCCCTCGGCTCACAGCCGCCCCTCCCGCAAGGCTGCGGCTGCCCGGCGCCCTCTTCCCCGCCTCCCGACGCTCACCATCGCCGCCGGAGAGGCCTCGCCCGACCCGGGCTCCCCCCCGCCGCCCCCCGGGACCCGCTCCCCAGCGGTACCTGACGCCCAAACGGTCGCCGCCGCTCGCGCTCACATACGAAATTGAAGTTCCCCAACCACAGCCGTCAGCCCAGCCCGGGAGAAAACCCCGCTGGCCCCGCCCCCCGACCAATCCGCGCCCCCCGGCCACGCCCCCCGACCAATCCGCGCCCAGGCATCCCCCAAGCCCCGCCCCCGTCTCCGCCCAAGCGCGGCTGCCCCGGCGCCGGCCCGCCGGCTGCCCGCTCCGCCCCCGCCGCCCGGCCACGCCCCGCCGCCATTGGCTGGGGCCGCCGTCAATCGTTACAGCGGTAGCTTCGCCCCGCCCCCCCGCGCTGGGCCACCTCCAACTGCCGCTGCCCGTCATGGGTGCGGGGGTTCCGCGGGAGCGGCAGCCAAGTGGCCGCGGGGGCTTCGGCGACCGGAGGGATGGGTGCCCGGCAGCGCGGCTGGCGAGCCAGGACCCTGGCTCCTTGTCGGCTCTCCGGGCACGGCGTCGTCCTTGCGGGCGGTGGGATGCGGCGGTGCCCGCAGCGGCTGTCGCAGCGGTGTCTCCACGCAGACTCGTGAAACGCCGATGTTACGTGAAATGCGCTCTCGGCGGGGGCGAAGGAAGGCGGCGGCGGCGGCTGAAGGGAGGCGGTGACCCCTGATAGCCCAGCACTCCTCAGCCCCCTCGTAGATGCAGCCTCCGGCCGGGCTCTCGGACACAAACACCCCGAACCGAGCCCAGCGCGGGGCTCCGAGGTGGCCGGGCCGGGGCACCCCTCCTGTATGGGTCAGCCGAGGGACGGGTCTGGTTCAGCTTGGAGAAGAGATGGGGGGCGCGGATAAGAGCAGCCCCCAGCACCCCTGGGGAGGTGCAGCCGGGCTCTGCACCGGCCGGAGGCTGAGGGACGAGGGGTGTGAGCTGAAATGAGAGGTTCAGGCTCAGGAGGAGCTTTTCGGTGCTGAGGCAAGGCGGGCTGGAGGGTGAGTGCCTCCGAGGGGGTTTCACACCCGAGTGGACACAGCACGAAGGAACCTGGACTGACCACGCTGCTTGCCCTGCTGTGAGCAGGAGGTTGGACCGGAGACCTCCTTACAGCCTGAATTTTCTAGTCTGCAGTTTTGATAGGGGTTGTCCTCTGCTTTGGTGAAGATCTTTCAGATGCCTTTATGGATGCTGACTGCTGGAAGGCCTGGATATGAAAATCCTGATGGAGTGCAAGGGCAGCTGCTGTGCTGGGCAAGCTGCAGGCACCACGGTGCCTGTGGGTACTCTGCCCTTGGCACCTTCCCCACCTGAGGGCAACTCTTACTCTAGCCCTTTGGGCTCTCTTTTAAACCATCTACTAGCTCTTTCTCACATTCTCTTCCTAACTTTTCTTCTGGCATCTGAAAGGCGTGTCAAATCTTGGATCAGGAGGTGATGCTCTGGCCTGCAATTTTTGCGTATGTGTGCAAGAAGGAAAGAAAAAGTTGGCAGAGAAACAGTGCTAACAGGTGTAAAAAACCAAAAACCAACAAATCAAATGTCTGGCTAAGAAAGCAAGGCCTCTTTTAGCTTTGATCTTCTTCTTAATAAGAAAATTATTTACATTACATGCAGTTATGCTGAATTTGCAAAATCCAGCTCACAATATATGTTGCTCATGCAACTTCAATTTATCCCTTTTATGCATTATAACCTACAGTTAGCTACAGATTTCTCCCCTCACATGTACATCAAGTCATGCCTTTTTTTATGGTACAGAATAGAGTTTTCTACTTTGGAGCACAGCTGTGCAGTAAAATAAGCTATTTTCTGTGTAATCCCTGTGTCATCTCTAGGAAAATTAGAATGGGGGTGGTGGTGGTGGGAGAGCAGGATCGTGTCTAAAGCTATTGAGTGTTCTTTACAGAACTCTAAAGAAAGTGTAAGATACTAAGTTTTGAGAAAGTTTCTGTGATGACATGTGCCACATCTCTTGAATCTGATCTTGTGAAGAGACTGAAGGATGTGTTCTCATAATGCCAATCTTAAGATGCTGGGGTGTCATTTAGAGTAGGTTATTACTCAAAATGAAGTCAATAGGCAATAATACACCTTAAATATTCTAGGTATTTCATAATATGTAAGATCTAGAAATGGAGTCCTGTTAGACATGGATGAATACTTTTTCTTTAATCTTGGTCCTTCAGAACTAAAACCAACCCTGCAGCTCATGGGAGTGCAGTTAAAGGAAATTAATATAAGCACACAGAGAAGCAATGAATGGAGAACAAGCAGTATTAGATATCTGTGCTTAATTCAGCATTGTTCTTTCTGCAGCCACTGAACAAGCTTATGCACCAATAATTAAAGACAGAATTACGATGCTTGTGCACAAGCAGTTTTAATTCTTACTAGCTGTATTGCTTGATGTTGTAATCTTCATGTTTTATTCAGTGTAATGTATAATTTAAGTAAAGCTAATGAAGTATTTTCAGTATCTCGTGCTCCACATTAAAAAACATTAAAAGAGCCTTCAAGTCTCCCAAAGAGGAGATGGAGTATCATTTTACTTCTCCAGGAAAACCAGACACTGTGGTTCTTTCTTTGATATAGCAGATGCTACTATTACAATAGCAACAGGGTTAGGATTTTGCCTGTAGATGCTTTTAATACGCAGGGCTGTCTCTAAAGCTTTATGTGTGATCTTCCATGGATCATTCCTCAGGTGCTTCAGCGTCTCAAAGCGTGAAGTAAGAACAGCAGAATATGCCTCAGTTCCTCAAGAAAGTAATACAGCAGCTTTACATCCCTTGCTAAAAACACTAACTACTACTTTTAAAGGCTTAGTTTGCAGACACAATGGGAGACACTTGGTCTCCAAAACTTTCTGAAGCTACCTGAGTTTGCACCATTAAAGCTGCTTTTTCTTATTGCTAGCACTTGTTTGGCTGCCAGTATTCAATACCATTGGCCTTGGCAAGTTTCACTGGCACAGTACTAAAGCCAGCTGTTCCTGCAACCAGCTTGTCTTCAATAAGCTTCCCAATGTTCCTAAACCCCGTGGAAATGCCTGAAGTGACATTCTCCTAGATGACAAAATTAAGAAAGATTTTAAAAGAAAAATCTTTAAAAAATCTTTAAAAGAAAAACCGCCTCAGACTTGTGTCTTTTTACTCCTTTCCTCAGACTTAAGACACCTCTGCTAAGAACCCCAGACAGCAGTGTGCCTCAGGGAGGTTTTTTTAAACTCCTACATCGGTTTTAGGCTGTTTGTTTCTAAAAAAATCTGCTGCCTTATGACAGACTTTCCTTCTGCCCTGATGTACAATTTTGGAAAAGAGAATAGCAGTTTCATTGGTTTAAAAAGCTATGCTTTACCAAAATATAAAACGTTACACCATTTTTGGTGTAGGCTTTTCCTTAACTTTTATTGCAGGACATGCATGACCAAAGGAGTAGATGGATTCATAATCAGAGTAATGAAACATCTGGGGAGCCAAATGAAGTCTAGAGCATTCTGTCTACAGCACGTCAGATGGTGATTTTCATAGTCTGCTAATTTTTAGGAGATGTACTGCTGCTGCACTAGAGAAATGCCAGTAATCTAGTTTTAAATGTTCTCCTCCACCCTCTCTCCACTTTACTGAGTTTATATCTAAATTTTGTGTAGGTGCCACAGTGGTAAGAACAGTTAGCAATCTGTTGTTGCACTTCCTATGCAAAGTTTCTTGGAATTGCTGATCCAACCAAAGCACTCTTTAACACACACACACAAAAAATCCTGCAGCAATACAGCTGAATGTAAGCTCAGCAAATTTTAAACCCCATATTGGAGCTGCCGCAGGTTATATACATCTGTAGGGTAGGCCTCTTGGCTTTACCTAGAGAACACTAATGCAGCTCCCCTCTTATAATGTCCACCCTATAAAGACTCCACATTAGCCTTGTGGCACAGCTGTCAGCAGTGTCTGTTACAAGAGAGAATGAATGAGAGGAAAAATACTCATTTCCAATTGTAAGCTATTTGATGTTAAAAACAAGGCATAAGGAAAAATACTCATGTTGCCTTCTTGTATGCAAAGATATATTCATTATAGAGGTTTTTGAAGAAGAAACAAATGAAAAAATTCCAACAAATGGCTCAAGTAAACACAATAAAACTACATAATCTATTATCACAACAATAATCTGAATACTCTTGCTCTAAATACTCTTCTCTAAATATTAATTCTTAGTTAGTTTAAGTTCAGTTATTCAGCAGCACCGTTGTGGTTTTATAATTCATAAAATCCTGAGCAGATTCAAAACTGCTCCTGAAAGAGTGTGTCTTTTAAGTTGTCTTTTAGATGGGAATAAGCTTCTAGAAGGCTGCTTTAGAAAGGAAATTCTTTTTCTTTCCAGAGGTCTGTCTGCTGGCATGTCTGCATCTAGCAAGGTTCCAAGGTATTGAAAAAGCATGTGAAAATATATTCCACAATTAATAGAAAACATGCTACAGCATTAAAACGTGCACTAGGAAACAAAGTGTACTGTACATAAAATTTTAATGTGATAAACCTGCATTTTCAATCAAGACAACTTCAATCAGTCATCACATGGGATTTCATGTGCCCAGTAATTCGATTTGTACACAGCCTCTCAGGGTTAAACAATTAATATGCATGCATGAAGTCATCTGAAAGGTGCTCTTTGGCATCAGCTGTGGATGCTGCTACTGCATTTGATTGCTGATCAGGGAATGCCCCTTCCAGTTGGCTGCATTGCAATGGGTGATTCTGCTTTGCAGATCTGGCAGGGAAAGAGTGCAGTGGGTTCCCTCTGACCTCGGATTCTGGCACATCAGACACAACCTGAGACAGGAGACAAGCTCTATTGCTGCAGTGTGAAGGCATGAGTTTTCTCACACCCCAGCTGTGATGCTATCAGAGGGGACAAATGCAGCAATGACGGTTCTTATATGCTGATTATAAGCTGATAAATTTAATTGTGGAGTTTTGGAATTACTCAGATTCCAATTTTGCAGACAATACTGGTCTTTCTTGTGAGTGCACCTTCTGAACCGCTCAGATTCTTCCTGGTTACTGCTGAGGATTGTCCTCAAGTTAGGACATGTCGCCTCTGCGGTAGGAGATGTTGGCTGTCAGACAATAACATTAAAGAAAAGAACCTTGCTTTTATCTCTGGAAGAAAAAGGCTAACCTTAGGGGCCTTTGTGTCTTTCATAGAAATAGAAATTGTAGAGCTGGGACTATTAAAGGCAAAACACAAAATAACAAACCATCTGGAAGGTGAGCAGAATGTGATACAAGGTAAACACAGTGAATTTAAACTCTTTATTCAACTGGAGGTAAGGGGCAGGTGGGAGAGAATCTCATAGGAAATATACCATGTTGGTTATTAAATTGATGCTCGTGATATGTGTCTTTTATCTTTACATTCCCGCTTTGTTTGATTCTGTAGTGTTGCTAAATGTCAAAATCAATGCTATAACATAAATTCCCCTGAACAGCTAAAAACAACTCAGAGTTCAAAGTGGCTGCTGATGTGAAAAGCCTGTGTTCTCTGCTTGGCACTGGGAGAGCCTGGGTAGTGAAGCAGATAACAAATACTGGCATGTGTAAGTGGCAAGTGTCGGTGAAGACCTAGATTTTGTTTGTAGAGCAAATATCCACAACAGATGGAAAGATCCAACCTGGCAGGCCAGCCAGGGTTTGCAATCAGTTATGCCATAAGAAATCTAGCTGAAACATTATTGTGTAGTAACAGAGAATGAAAGCCATTAAGAAAGAAAATCATTTAGCTATTTTACAGCTTCACCATACAAACCAATGGAGACTGCAGGGGAAAAAGCAATTTTAAGAAAAACAAAGGATGCTTGTCTTTTGTTACTTAGCAAAAACACAATTGCTGCATCTCTGGGATTTCAATAGTAAAGCTGGTAATTTTCAGCTCATGTCTTTGTTAACATCTCTCTAAAATGATTCCAAATCTAATTTATTTAAGTACTGATGAAAGCTTCTGGACTTTGGTTGGAGAGAGCTTGCCTTCTTCAAGTCAGAAGCTGTGATGGATATATTTGGCACATGCCCACTAGCTACAACATTTAGGTGGAAGGCCATAAAGTGAAAAACATTGGGGATGAGAGAATGAACACTTTGCAAAGAAATCAAACCAGCCGGCTATGTTGTGCAACATAGAAAAAGCTGAAAATAGAAGGGAGGAATGGAGGAAAATGCTGTCTGCCTACAATATTATTGTTATTGTGGAAAGGATTAGTTAAAATGGATGCACGTGCATTTATAATAGTGGTAATAGTAATAGTTCTTTAACTTGTGGAGACACATCCCATAAATTCAAGGAAGTAGCCTACATGTTCTTTGTGCAGGGATGTGCACAGGTGCTGTCGCCTCATCAGGAAATTCCGGTGTGCCTGTACAAGCTCTGATTTCTACTCCTGCTTTAAGAATTGTTGCTGTAAAATGCCTATGGGCAAATGCTGATCATATTGATCTGTTGTCCTCCAGAGGCTACAGATTTTCTTGGTTTGACTTTCATTTTTGCTATTTAGGAGTGAGTGGATTGTGTGAGAGGGTTTTCACTTGGCTGACAAAAACTGTGAATAATTGTCACATTTGGATGACATTTTCATGGGGCTGGTAAATAGTCTTGGAAAAAATGTAGGCTGGGAGGATGTTTTTTATTTGTATTGGAGTTCCACGAGAGTTGTGCTAAATAGGTTATGGTCCCACCCTGGTCCCATTATCCTCTGATAAAATTGATATTTATGTCATCAGCAAAGTATGTCTCATACGTATTCCTAGAATCATTCAGCTAAGAACCTGAGACCAAGGTATGGGCAAATTTACCACTCAGATAAATTCAAAGAAACTGAGGCTGATTATAATTCGGTATAAATCACTTAACACCTCGTTGGAACAGGCTCAACAGGATTCTTTAAAGAGATTCTTGTATCACAGTGTCCTATGGTAGGAAGCCAAACCATTCACTAAGAATGCTTTGGAAAGAGCATATTGCAATGTGATAGATCACACAATGAGAGAAGATGACATTGGTTAATTAAATTAATCACATGTTAATCCCACAACTCTGCCTGGGAGTTTTGGCCTTATTACTCCAAAGACAATGAGAATCTGCATCAAAATAAAGTGACACTCCTGGAAGAGCTTGGAACAGAATGTTTTTTTACTTTTGCCTGTTGCTTTCTGAAATGTTTCTGACTTTATTTTCCTGCTAAATTTTCAAACTTTCCAGTGGCAAAAAGTTAAAATTGTAAAGACAAAACCCCACAAATTTGATACCACTTGCCTGTTGCCTGAAAACTACAACTTTTTCAAAAGCCAAAATGCATCCAGCATCCACTCTTCTTCTCTGGAGTATGTGCTGCAGATTCTCTAAAGCAGGCTTTCTCAGGCTGTAGTGAGGGTGACAGGATACTGCTGGTGTGGGTCAACTCCCATTTCATTTGTGAAGCAAACAGGGACAAGCACAGCAACTGCTCGAATGGAAAAGTAACATTAAAAACTATTTAGTCATTCCTAACTGTTCCAGCTGTGGTTCTGGCCTTCACTTTTTCTGTGAGGACAGTGCATGCAAGAGGCAGTTAAGATACTTATTTCTGTCCCATTCCAAGTGCTTAAAGAAGATTCTTGACTTTTCTTTTCCTGGCTACTCCTCCAAGTATCTGTAAGCATGGCAACAGCACTAGCATACAATCAATTATATACAGATCATTAGAAAACTATCTGCTGATCCTATCTTGGAGATTGCTACCACGGAAAACACAAAGAAGTTGTGTGTCTGTAAGTGTAATAATAAATCCACTTCACTTTATTGTGTCATGAAACTTCTCCAATAATTGAAGCTTATCAATAGGTCACTCCACGTCTATGAAGATCCGACATTTATGGAAATCTCTTTTTCTTGCACCAGTACTTGTGTGAAAACCCAGCTCCTAGCCCTCACGATGTGCCTCTGCTTTTGTGTGATGTTGGTGTAAACCCTTCACAGCACAAATAAAATATAATTAGTAGGGGATGCATTTGTAGCTGCTGAGGGAGAAAGGAACATTCAGAAAGGAACCATACTAACATTGGTGTTAGTATGGGAAAAATTAGTATGAGAAAATAAAGTTTCCTGATTAGCAGGGGGTTTATTTTTATTCATAAAACTGTGTCACTGGAAGTGTAGCATGTAGTGAGTATTTTGTGGCACTTCATCACGATTACGAGAAATTTTTTTCTTCCAAATAACTGTTTTCTTCTCAGTATAGTCCCAGTGTCCCTCTCTTAGTTTATCCACATATTTTTCTGCAATTATGTTTGTTTTTGTAAGCACAGATTTCCAGTATCTATGAACTTGCTTCCCAGGGTATGTCCCAATCATTAAGGCTGAACTAGTCAAGTGATTTAACATACGAGGATTCCAGGTAGGGTGTAACCGGAGGAGGGAATGCAGCCCACCCAAGTCTGAGCCTGTGAACGCCAAGTTCAAGTAAATTTACTAGCAGACCTTTTCCCTTTAACTCCCCCCAACAAAACATATAATCAAAAGGTGAAGAGTTCAGTTATGGAACAAACAGGACCTCTTTAAAAATATGTAGCTGGCTGTAGCCAAAGACAAACTATGATGTAATTGGGTGGGAACTTCCCCTCACTGTATGCGAGCAGCACTGGAGCGATGGGATGCAAGTTGTGAATAAAATCACAGAGTTGATTTTAATTAATCCTGGGTTTTATTTGTTACAACCAGCCTGCAATAGCAGTGCTTTTCTGGTTTATATCTTCGACTGTGGTTCATCTGCCATAAATTGGGGCTCACAATTTTCCATTCCTAGCCATGTTCCTCTCATACACAGACGGAAAGCTAATCTGATTTGCAAAGTTGTCAATCACAGCATTGATTATGTGGTTGATAATGGTGTTAATGCAATAATGAAATGGCAAGGAGCTTTTGCAATGTTTTCTTTGAATAGCTTGTGGGGCCCCATCTATATTACAACCACAGCTGACCCAGGGAACCTGGCTATTGACAAATTACCCTATAACTCTGGTCTAATGTTTCTATTGATTGACCCAAGGTTGCTAAGACCTCAGTCTTGCAAACCTTTAGGTACACAGTCCATATTTTTGTCTGTTTGCAAAGCCATAAACTAGTTCTGCTTACAAGAGATTTCCCATTCAGCCAGTTAGGCTTAGACACCTTTACATGAAATTCCTTGAAAAAGGCTACTTGTGCTGCAGAAAAATGTATTTTAAAGAAAAATTGGTACTTATGTTGATGTCTCTAATTTTCACTATTCCATGTAAGACTTAAATGGTGCTAAGAGAAACAAAGGTCAAATTCTGGCTTCCTCACTTCACTAAGAAAACAGCCTCTCTTGACAACAATGTGCTTTGATTTTTATCCTGAATTTTATATTTTACACTGTAATATGGCCCAGCAGTGTGAATCAACTGTTTTATTCTTGAGAGCTTACATCAAAATGAGTTGAAGAAACTTATTTGTTTCTTCTTCTTGGGTGTTTCCTACTACTATATGAGCATTTGCCTGTAACGTTATATTTACAGTGCTTTATTTTCTCATGGAAAGATCAGAATTGACTCTTAGAGGTTGTATTGGTCTATGATGAATTACAATAGAATGTACTTATGAGAGAGATTCAGATAAAAGATCCATCTCTTTTACATTTTGCTTTCCCTAGGAAGAAGGGAATTTTCATTTCTATTAAATTACAGTTCACAGTTTCCCTTATATGAGTATTATTTCATTAAGCACACTCAAGAAAAAAACAGCTGCGGATACAAACAGCTTCCCAACTGGCACTGATTTTCAAAGAAATGTGTTACCAGTTTTCAAGTACTATATTCACAAAGGTCAATAAACTCAAAAAGCACAGACTCATTGTTTGAGCCTACAGAGTGCTCAGGGGAAAATGTGCATCAAGAAGAGCTAATCTCTTCAAAATCATTTTTTCTTAAGTGTTTACTTCAGGTCATTTTTTAGCATTAAAAAGCATCCCATGTATAGACATGACCTTCCCAAGACATCTGTGATATCTTGTATCAAAAATAATTATTATCCTAATTTTCAGATAATTTAATTTTCTTGATCTGCAGTCAAGAGCTTCACACTTTTTTTTTTTAAAATATGGATTATCAATTTTTTTTCTTGAAAGGAAGAAATAAAACATATCAAAATTTGGTCCAGTTATTAAATTTAAAATTATTTATTATTTGATGTATGTATAAAATGTTTAATCAAAATTGTCACTGTGTTATTTTATTGTGATACTAACTCTGATTATTACCCATGTGATATATAGCAGTATTTCAGTTATATGCCACTAAAAGAATCCTTCATTGTTAAATTTTTTTGTGACTGGTTGTTATCACTGAGTGAGAAGCACTGTTGTCCCATATGCAGTTTTAAATGAATGTTGCTGTCTTTTAAAGTGAGTGGAAACAGCCATTTATATACACATAAAACCAAAGACTAATAGCACAACATACTTGTCTAACACTGTTTTTCCCAGAAAGCCTCAGAAACCAGCTTTTGCATTCAAGGTCTGACTCAGCCCCCCCTTTCCCCCCAGTGTATATCCATCCAAGCTGTGCTCAGAGCAAGTGAGAGTTTCCCGCCAACTCCATAGGCACAAAGTAACCTCACTTTAAACTGATTCGATGTGTCTGCACAGCAGGTGTGTGCTAAGTGCTTAAACTGATTCAAGGAACATCAGGCATTCAATTTTCTGTTCCGACTAAGCCTGCTGCAGCTTTTGAAAAAGAAGAGGTATTGCAGCACCAGGGCTGCTTGCAACACCCTCTGGAGCTGAGCAAGAGAGCAGTGCACCTCCCACCTCCCTCTAGGGACACACTGTGCTCCTCAGAGGGAAGGGAGTCTGGAATCAGATGTGGATGACTTCTCCTCGAATGCCCTCCCAGCCCATAATCCACAAACCCCACTAATCTGCACGGGGGCTTCCCTGCATTATTGTGGATTAGTGACGTTCTGCTGTATCATATATTTATGCACTGCTTGCAGACCCTATTGAAAGTACTGTCAAGACTTGGCCTGGCATCTCACATACTGTCAACCTTGTTTGGTACAGGTACAAACAAAGATGTATAAATAATGTTATGTTTACTTTATGATAAAGCTTTATACAGCATACTATATGCTCACCTTATAGCATAACAGTTTTTCACAGCCTTGCAAAGGGGGTTTAAATATCTCTCATCACATTCAGACATTCTTTTACACAACAGCAGCCTCTCACAAATCTGTCAAGAGGCAGTGGTTTTCAGGGTCTTTGTCTGGATGCTCCTTTACACCACAACTTTTCTGGTGGCTTGGCTTCCAGCCTAGCAGCTGGAATTACTCATTCTGTCTCTCTCAAAAAAGGATCAGTAAGCCTATATCCTGCAGGAAGCCTGACAGTCTTAGGCTCCCCACTCCTGCAGGCTCCACTCACCCTTTTTTTTGTAAAGTCTACTAGCAGCCCTCTGGCAAGCATGGCTCTGCTGAAAAGTGGTCCTGACTGAGTGAAAAGGAGAAGCAATTTAGAGGACACACAGAATTCCTTTAATCTCAGGGTTTATTTCATCTCTTCCCTACTCAGTGCCATCACATTATCTCTTTTCCTCCACTTTTCCATGGTGAGCCAAGAGGGCAAGCTGCTTTAGGTAAGATCAGGAGAATTGAGATAGTCCTTTGCCAGGCTTCTCAAGCTTTTTCTGGTGTTACTGTGCAAGGCACCCAGCATCCAAGGTGCTGGTGGTCCCTCTTCCTTCCCCTTCCACTCCATCAGTCCACAGTCTTCCTCTGCGTAGCTGCCATGGGAAACTACCACCATAAATGCCAAAATAGACCTGTGGGCCCCATGAAGAATAGCAGCACTGAACTGTTTTCTCTTGTTCATGACAAAAGGCTGGAGCCAGGCAGTGGAGTGTCAAGTGCAAGACCCAGAGAGCAGTAATGGTGTGCTGTGGAATGACAGGGGGGTGACCATGCAGGGAAAATGCCTCCCTAAGTCTGCTAACAGCACATGGAGACTCACCCAAACTGTTCTGCATACCTCGCAAACACTTACATTACAAATCCTCGTAAGTTGTTCTTTAAGAGGAGAAAATACTATAGCTCACTGTAGCTGGAATTGCTGTGTAAAGTCATGTCCGTCCACTTCTCCAGGGTCCTGCCAGGGCAGCCTGCAAGAAACACTTTTCCTTTTAAAACTTATACCTCACTCAGCATCACCTATATCATCTGTAGCCTCCGCTCTCTCTTCCTTTTTCTGTTTGACTGGCTGCCAAGAACCTTTGTGCAATCCCTACTCTTCATTAAAGCTTCTGCAGAGTGATAAAATGTGGCAGGGACAAAGAGTAGGAAAGATTCTGATACTGATGAGAAGGTACAAGTGTGAGCCACATAGAAGAGTAAGTTTTGTGACAATGAACTTCTAACTATTCAGTACAATCTTCAGCTCTAATACTTATTTCACTGTGGATAAGTTGCTGCTATTCATATTTAGTAAATTATTTCTCTAGCTACACTGGTGCCTTGCCATACCATTTTTGGGTTTTTTTCTTGTGAGCAGAATTAAAAGAAAAAAAAGTCTTTCTTTTCTCCTAATGTGGATTAAACTGTAAGTTTCCTCTTTGGCCATTTTATTTTCTTACTGGTATTGTAACTGCTGTGAAGGCAGGAGAGTGAAGTCAAATGAATCCTGTGGTCTGTGAATTTCTTTCAGCAGAGTATCTGGAGATGTTACCTGTCTATTTCTTCTCCCTTCCACAATCTGTCAGTTGTTTTTTTTTTCCTGGTGCACAACTGTTATGGGAAGCTGGGCTCACAAATAACAAGTATATCCAGGACCACCTGCACAGAGTAATGACAGCACTGAACTCCTTTTCTCCACACTCTGAAAAATGTAAAGGTTTATTACAGGAATGCTGTATCTCTGGAAGCAAAACCAGGAACACCTATTAGAGGTTGTTAGCCTTACTGAATTGGGTTGGGTTTTTTTTTTTTGTCTTGAAGAGAAGAGGCTGCTGTAGCTTGCAACTATATTGAATTTTGTCCTGTATACAGCATTTATCAGTGTTTCTGAGGAAATTTTTGAACTGTAAATTGACTGTATATATGACAGAAATCACATACTTCTTTAGAGAAGTAGCGGGAACAGTCTTTACACAATATGCACAAAACCTCTTATGATTAAATGTGAACAGACCACGCATCTCTGCCATGTTAGCTCAATAATCCAAACTTCCCTTGGGCGAGTTGCCTGTGTGTCTAAACAGCATGCATCTGTTCTTTTCCACCCCTTGTTTACATGTTCTTCCTCTCCCTGTGCCTGCATCATCCTCATTTTAAAGACATTCCTTAATGCTTTGCTTATATCTCATGTATATTTCACAACTGCCTGCTGTAAAAGGAGTATCTGCTGAGGGCTGGTTTTATACAATTTAGGAGGCAGTGTTTGGTTTTAATATATTAGCATTCATTAAGAATAACTCCATGAAGTCATTCAAGGTTAAAATCAAGCTTTCTGGCTTCAGGCTGACTGGGCAACATTATGAAATACCACATTGCATGGTAATGTAACTGACACATCTACAGTGATACATGCAATAATACAGAGTAAGGGATTTAGAACAGGAGAAAAAATGTATATTTAAAATCAGTAAGAGTTGCGTTCAAATAAATTTATTTTTACTAAGCATTATAAGAGGGAAAACACACATTAAGGAGATATATTATTGTTTCTTAAATGATGACTATATTTTTTGTCTGTTCTCAGGTATTAAACAGTCTGATTTGCAGAAATGCTGAGCAAATATTTGCTCAGTAGTGCTGAAAAAAATAATGCTGAGTGGGTAGATTCTATGATGTCCACCATCTTTGTAACAGTACATTGCTGCACAAATATTAGAACAATGAAGATGCACATTTCACCCTAGGATGGAGTAAAACACTGATGCTGCTTGAAAATTGTTGCTAGAGCAGCCCAGTTCTGAGAAGAGGATTACAAACCTTTCTACTTACATTATTTTGTGTTTTCTCTTTACTATTTAAAGGGTTCTACAATTAATAACCCAGATAAGATGAAGTGGGTTGTTTGTCCCTCTACTGAAACTACAATTGGTGCTATCAAACAAAGCACTCAGCATAAGACTTGTTTACATGTTTCGTCTGCTTGCTTATCATATTTGAGTGCTGATTAGTGCTGCCCCAGTCTCTTTTTCCAGAGCCTCTGGTTGCCAGCCTGGAGTTGAGCCCACTCTGGAGTCTCAACAACAAAAGTAAAATTCGCAGAGAAATATTTTCCCTTTTTTATGTCAGCAATACAGCATATGAAAAAAATCAGTAACATTAGGAATGGGCGCATCTGACATTTCATTCCTACAAAATGCATCTCGCATAGTAACAATGCATTGTTCAGAAAGCAAGCCAATTACTTTGAAGGTATAAACAGAAAACAAACTATTATTCCTCTATGTAAATGGATATTTCTCTAGGAAAAAGGTTTCTGCTGATTAATCTGCCAGAATGAGAAAAAACTTCAAATTAGCAAAGTAGAACATTGGTATGGAATTAAAAATCAAGCTCTAAAGAAGTCATTGATACAATTTCCGCTTCCTAGGCTTTTTTTCTTTTTTCCTTTGTAAAGTAACTTATCAATTCACATCTCTCTTGGCTGTGGTGGCTATAAAGAATCAAAAATATTTTTCAGATGTCATGTTGATCTTCGATCATTGTAAAAGCAATTATTTCCTTTGGACAAAACCCTCTGTTTGTTAGCACTGAATGGTATTTATCAGTCCTTTTCCTGTTTAGATAAGTTGTTCAGTGTTGATATATTCAAAACCACTCAATTGGTTGGAATAATATCTGTGGCTTCCCATCAAAAGAGTGATGGCAGTAGCTGTGGGTCTAAATCTCAAAGCACCACTCTAGATTTCTGAAGTGATTAGTCCAGAGTATTATCACTCTCCACCATCTGGCTCTCTAATATGGAAACTATATTAAAGGAATCAGAAGACCTACAGAGGCTTCAGCACTTTGGTCATAGAGTGTTTTGCAGCAAAAATGTGGAAGCTATTTGTAAAACAACAAGAGATGTGCCCAAATAGAAAAGAATTTTTTCTGCTTGCAGAGAAAATATATGTCTGTCCTCCCTCACTTTAATTACTTGCAAGTGTATAAAGCCATACATATGTATACTGAGATAATACAGCTTAGCACATATACGCCGGCTGCATGTTTAGCATGCTAAGAGTGAAATCTGTTTAAATTAAGAGTCTCATTCTGGTTTTGATGTCACTACAATTAGTTGATGTGTTGGATGGATTCTGAGGCTTTGATTCATCTACGCTTTAAAGGTTTTGAAGTTAAATGCTTTGGATAAGGCGGAATTAAAGAATCATCAGAAATTTCTGTGTCAAAGCCTCACAATCCAATACATAAAAAGTCTTGTAATTCAGTGTACTGTATATCTTTGTGTATAAAAATATCCCTTTATAAAGAAGAACAAAAGATACGCTTCTCCACTCCAGGAACATTACATGGAATAAAGAGCCTCTGAAAACCTCCAAAGCACAGAATGCAAGCTTGTGCTGCCAGACAAAAGTGAAAGCCTATCCTGTTTTCTCTCTCCCTGATGTAGTTGCTGTGTCAGATGAGGGCATCAGGGCAGATTCAAAAGTCAGAATGAAGAAAAGAAAAACAGTGCAGAGAGGAAAACTGTGGTGAATTCTGTCCTGTGAACACCTAGGTTTCCCCTGCCGAAGCCCAGCCTGAAGCTTTCTAATTTTTTTTTCTGTTTTCTTTGCAGAAGTGCAGATAAAGGTGTTTTTTAAAAAATGGGCTATCAGATTCCACTCTTTCATAGGTGTTATGCTCCAGGGTATTGGGAGTTCTGTATCCGGTAAAGAGAGAAGCAGAAAAAAAATGAGGCCTTTCCGCCTGTTTCCTTCGAGCTGTTTAGGAAGTTATTTCTTCTTAATATAGTGGTTTTATTGTTACCTCATAATGAAAATAAAGCAGTTTCTTTTCATTGCCACAGAATCCTGAGCTAGTGGGCTTTCAATTGCACTTGTGTAAGAAAAGTTCAGTAGCCATTAATAAGGAAACAAATATTTCACTGATCAGCACAATTAATAGAGTCTGGTTAGGTACAGATCTGTGTCTTTGGGTCCTGAAATCTCCTTCCCTGCTGCAGTAATCTCAGGGCCTCTTTTGTCATCTGTGATGCCTGCCCTACACAGAAGAGTGTAGTTCGTGGCTAACCTGAAGAAGACAGTAATGGAGCTGAGCCTACCTTTCCCTCTGCAGAAGAATTACTTTTCTTTCTCCTCTATGCAACAGTGTTTTTTTTTTAACCAAGCTCGTAAGACATTAATTGTCTTTAAGATCACTATCCTCTTGCACATATGGCCAGAACTGGTCACTGACTTCAAAAGCTAAAGGGCAATGGCTGACAGCACAGCCACATGCATCCTTTAGGAAATTAGGCTATCAAATTGCTTCAGATATGGTTTTTTATATTTTATATTCTCAGGAATTTTGACCACAGTACTCTGATCATGATAGCCAAGGTCTGTAATAAGTAAAAATTCAACAAGCACCATCTTCTCACCCAAAATTTCAACTTCTCTTTCTTCTCCACATATCCCCATTGTCTATAAGCTACTTTACCATGAAGGCTGCAGATCCATGTAGTGCTGCATATGGAAGAAAAACCAGCTCAAGTCAGCTCAAGTTTATGGACCCTTTTCTACTGCTCCTGAGCTAATCAACCCTGTATTGTGCTTTGTATCCACATTAGTTAACAGAGCTGTCTGTGTACCCTAGGGTGAGGTGCTAAAATGATCAGGAATCATTTTTTAAGGTATTGTTAAACCCAGGTTTTTCCAATGTTCTGACTATCATCTTTTCTACTTCAGTAGTGCACAGCTCCAGTAGGGAAAGGAGCTAGGAGATGAGTCTTTAACTGGTTCTGATACCAAAGGGAATAAATCTTTATTTAACCCTGAAGTGTGAAATTCTGTCCTGGCTGGAGCTACTATAAAGTTTGTCTTTACTGCAGAATGAATAGAATCTAATGCAGCCACAGCACAAGGGCAGGAATCCAGGCCCCACCGACATCAGGAGTAAAATATCCCATGAATTCAACATCTTGGCACTGACTAAACTCCAATAGCTGTGACTCTGTGCTAGGGTAGCAGTAAACCCTGTGAAAGATTGTTTGTGGGTAGAATCTCCCCTGCCACAAAAAATTCCAATCATAACTATGGAAAAGAATTATTAAAGGAGCAAAAGATAAATTTATTGCTCCAGACTTAACTGTCCTGATCTTTTCAGAAATTAGCTAGGCAAATAATTTATGGAAGTATTTAAACTTTTCTGGTGCTATTTTTTTTTAAAACCAGTGTCAATATAGATTGTGATCCGTTTTCTGTAAAACTGGCATTAACAGTGCAGACAGAGATAAGAACATCAAAAAATGCTAGTTTAACAGAATTAAAAATATGATTTTCAAACATGCAAGAAATAAATCAGTTGCTGTCTGGATATAAAAGGAGAGCAAAAAGAGCTGTCAGCCTTTGTGCACAGTGTTCAGCCAGTTCCTGATGACCTTTTGTATGCTGGCTCATAACACAGAGGACATGCTCATGAAGACATAATTCTGGCAAAAACTCCTTTTGCCTGAGTAAGGGGAGAACAGCAGCCCTCACACAGTGTACAAGCAATAAGAAGGCATGTAAAGACTAGCATAAGATAGTTTTTGATAAGGGAAGATACAATAAATATATTTTCCAAGCAACTTATTTAGACATTTTATCTTCTGGTTTGTACCCAGATATCTCAATATAATCAAGAAACTGCAGTAAGGTAACTCATTTAAAATACATTTGTGCTCCACCATTACTCATTGTTGGGCACCTATATTCTATGATTGACAGCTGGAACACAATAACAGTGGTTTTTTCTGATCCTAAGGGGACAGTATTTTTGGCAGAAATTGCCCTGGTATTCCAAAAGCTACCATTTATCTCCTTTCCCTGAGTTAGTAGTCTTGCAGTAACTGTTTAGCAGGAAGTAAGGGGATTTCGTGACCCTTTGCCAGTAAGAGAATCACAAAAAAACCCCAAACAAACAAACAAACAAACAAAAACCTGTGTCCAGTATAATCACAGTAAGCATATACTTTTTTTGCCTGCAAAGGAGTAATCAAATATTCTGGTGTCCTCATTGCAGTAAGACAATATGCACATTTCCTTCTTTTTAGTGGAAATTGGGACAAGATAATGAAAATGCCACTTTCAAAAAAGCAGATTTAAGTAAAGTATAAAGTATGTAATGTTTCTTTAGACAATTCCTTCTGGTAGAGATTTTAATACAGCTTTATGTCCTGGATTTCCATCAACAGAGATGTCATCTCTGTTGTAATTAAACTCAATCATTTTCAACAGTATAGGATGCAGAGTCACTTGGAAATCAACATTAGGAAAGTAAACTTTTCCAGTAATTATACTTTAAAAGATTCAGGAATAGGTATTTGCAGGAAGATGTGACTACTATGACATACAAATTACTTGAATTATTATGGGTTCTTTTTAACATGATGTAGCAGTAAATTAAAATAAGGGTTTTTTTAAAAAGGATTTACAAATGGACATCAGCTCTTGTTTTCAAAGATTGAGATAATGGTACTTATCACACGAAGAAAGTTTCTTGTCCAGTTTTCATGAGACAGATTTTTGTTGTTTGGTGTTTTGTTGGTTTGGGTTCTTTTTAAGTTTCAAAGCAGACAAGCTCCATCTGAGATAGATAAACTGGGATATATACAAGGGAGCCATAAGACAAGCATTAAACGGCTTAGAAGATTGCCTAAGTGCATTACTAGCTCAGCAGTTGTAAGGATTACTGTTGTTGTTGTTTGGGATCTTTTTCTGGAAATACCGTAGCAGATAACAGTTTAAAGGATGACAACAAAGTCGTTTTGCTGGTCTTAACAGCAATGTTTTTGCAAAGAGAAGAAGGGGCATAGGAAGAAACATGGATTCTGTGCCTGCACCGTATTAATGTAATGAAGTGCATAGATATCTGAGTTGCTTCTGAATGAGTTAACGTGGCACTGGAAGCAGAACAAATTCATTAGTGCACTATTTTCCTTGGGTTGTTTACTTGGCTGAGAGGCACAATATATTCCTCCAGATGTACAACCACAGTAAAGCAGCCATGCAGCTTCCCATATCCATAACCAGTTGTTAAGATCTGGATGGTGTTTTTCTTGAGCTATGCAGGCACAACTGATCACTTCAGTTTAGAAATTAATTTACAAACCTCTCAGAGAAAGAAATCAACCTTCTAAGTAATGAACAAAGGATAATTAAGGAAGGCCTCAACCGTAAAGAATATGACACCTACGTTGTTTCCTAAAATGCTGAAGCTGTGGAGGTAACATTGTCAAAGTTGAAATTCCAGAAAAACTACCTCTCCAAACACTTTCTAAATTACCACATAGGAGAATTAAATCATATTCATCAAAGCCATGAAAAAGAATGTTTCAGTATTTGTGACATAAGGTGAAGATCAGGACAAGAATTTGAATAGTAAGCATGAGAGGACACATTGATAAAACTTAATCTTAAATAAAGAGTTAATTTCTGCATAACACATCTTATGACAGATTGAGAGAAAAACTTTGAGAGGTTTGAGACAAACATTCTGCCCATGTGGTAGGTACAAGCTGACAGGCAGAAACTGTGGACCCTGCTGACTGAAGGATTATGGAGAGGACAAACTGTGTTAAATGATGTTGAGTGTGGGCTGAAAGCCAGTCATCCACAGGCAGGCTGACAGTCAAAAATAGGCTGAGATCTTAATTTGAGAAAAAAGGAAACACATAGGAAGGAGAGAAAGACCTGGGAGTGATTTTAATAGAGATAGTAACTTGTGCCTTAGATGAAAGAGGGCAAAGGGTATAAAGAAAGGGGTGAAGGAGTAAGACAAATCTTCCAAAGGCAATGCTGAAAAAGGGGGGATTCATGAGTCAGTGTTGTCATCCCAAAGCAAGTGAGACAAGATTGCAGTGAGAGAAATGCAGCCGTATGATTTGAAAGATGTTAACTAGCCACAAAGAATAATGATGGAGTCTTGTTTCTGGGATTTGGGTCATTTGAGACCTCGGTGAAAAGAGTTTCAGCTCTGAGGCAGAAACTGGACTGTAGAACATGCAATTTTAGAAAAATTTGGATGACAAATGGAAACAGCATCTTGACTGAGCCTGGAGCTGAAAGGGTAAGATGTAACACCTAGAAAAGCAAGTAGATACAGACTTACTATCAATGGGACAACCTCCCCTCAGGTAGCTGATTCTCATGGGGAGTCAGTGAGCTCTATTTAATCACTCTTGGTTGCTCTAAAAATCTCCCTAATTGTAATCTTAATGACATGGATATGACAACTCAACTGCCATTAGTGGTACTTCCCATGAGTCTCTGGAGTCTTCCAAATATAACACATAATTTGTAACATATGCTGTAGACCCACACATAGACATGAAAAAAGTGCTACTTAACTTTTCCTTTGGCAATTCAGATTGCTTTCTCCCCCTTTTGTTCTCCTCCTGGTTCTGCTCCTCTCCAGTGAAGCAAATAGGTCCTGGATATATTATACCACTGCAGAAAAAAACATTGCTTCTTTCACTGAATGCCCCTCAAGTGAGGGATCCTATTATTGTCTTCCTAAATGTTCCAAATGCATAAGACATTTTTCTGGGTATTAGTTCACTTTTTTTTTTTTAATTCTCCACACATCCTACCTGTCTCAGGCAGATACAGTGTGTGGAAGTTATCCCATTTGGTCAAAACTGAATGCAAGTATTCCTGATACTGAAATATTTTGAACTGTGTATGAATTATATGTGTCAAAAAATTCACCAATTCTCTGGCTGCCCACCAAAAGTAAGAGTTCTTGACAGTGCATATTAATATATGTCTGAGCTCCTTCCTTCCAGTGTTTGAAAACATGTGGAAGCCATCGTTAATGACTTTTAAGCTGTAGATTGGTTTTTGTACATAGGAGGAAGTTCTATGGCAAATTCTACTCTTAAAATTAAAATCACCAGTGAATTGATTAAAAGTAAGACTTTTTCTGTCCTACATAGGCACAAGTTGTTGTGGTAATACCAAATAGCTGTTGTGAGCAGGCAAAATTAAATACTGTTCTTCTGGAACCCTGAAGAGATGCTTGTCCCCACTTTCTCCTCACTTCACTCTAACTGTAGTAAACAGCTGTTAGTCCATTTTAACAAATAAACATTAATGGGCACATGCTGGCTTATGGAGACAGACCGGCTGCCAGACAAAATGACCCAGTTCTGGTCTTTTCAATAGGGGTGCTGAGAACACTGCTCTAACCTGGACTAAAACACAGGTCTACCAGAGGAAATGTAAATGGTTTCCTCCCTTTCAGTTATTACAACATATTTAGTGCTACTGTATGAGCAAATGTGAATTGACATTGACTCAGCTTAAGCCTGTAGGACTGAAGAAGAACTATAGGAAACCATCAGTTAAAGACATAGCAATGTGCTAAGCTGGAAAACAAAACTCTTTCTCCATTAACCAGAATGTGTTTAGGTGTTTTGGTTTAATTGTATTTGTTTCCTTTGTCACGCTTTGTCATAATGCTGGAATGTAGACACAAGTCTTTCACTTAATGTAAATTAAAATAATGACTGTAAATAAGGTAGCTTTAAATCGCCTCACCCCTATGGTTTGATACATTAAAACCTTGAGCCTCAAGAAGAGGATCAGCAAACTCCACTCTCAGCAAAGAGATGGCGACTGCCCTCAGAGCAATACATTCAAGCTGACCCAATAACTGTAAGATTTCAGTCACAGAAACTGGATGCTCCATGTGTGAGTGGCAGCTAAACTGATGATAGAACTGAGATCTCTCGTTTCAGTTTATGTCAGGGACCCTTTTCTCCTTCAAACAAGTTACTGTTTCTCTGAATAACTCGTACAAAAGGTATTTTGAACATCACTGATTTTTGGGGGTTTTCACGCTTTTGGTTATATATAATCAGACATCTTTTAGGCCCAACAGCACCGGGGATAAATCAATTTCAAAATTCATGTGAAATATAAAACAACACTGCTTAATTTTTTTTTCCTAGGTAGGCTTTAACTTGGCAGAGTCACAAAACCTACACTGCGTGAAATTTTCTGAGTGTGTGAGCTTTGCAGCACTAACCATACACATTATCAGGTGCTTCAAACTAGATGAAGGTTAGTATAACATTTGAGTAATGCTGTTTTGACACAAGTGTTTCCAGTTAGAAAGTAGATGTTGAATTTAATTGTCCAGAGCCTGAAATATTGGGCCAGAGGACAAAGCTTTCTTCCTTATTCTGAACCAGATAATCATGAGATTCAAGCCTTGATCCATTTCACCCAGCTTGAGCCTCCTAACCAACACGCCAAAGCAGGAGATAACCCCAGATGTCCTGGCCATCTCTGTAGAGATGTTATTTAACATCTGGATGGAGAAAGAAGAGCATCTCTAGAACAACTCTTAGTATGTGAATTACAATTTCCTCCAGGAGAAGCCTCTGTCTTTATTGACTGGTGAAGACATCCCAGGACAGCTGCATCTCCAGCTAAATGAGCAACTGGCTAAGGCTCTGGTAGTGCTTGTGAACTAATGTCTTAGCTGCTCTTAGGAAGAAAGGCAGGCACTCACCAGATATGCATCAAGAGGTAAGAGTGATGATTAGAACTTCAGGAAGGACTGTACTATGATCTGGCAAGAAGCTAAGATCTGCATTTTTTTAATTGGACTTTGTGGTCTACAAATGTGCATGGAAGATAAATGCTCCTATTCCTCTCATATTCTAACTTCACAAAAAAAAAAAAAAAAACCATAGATAAAAGAGGAAAAAAGATGCAAGGCCACACATGAAGCCTGGCTAGTGGTGACAAACACATAGCATATTTCTGCAGTATCTGGGGCTTGGAAAGGTGAGAAAGATGGAGCTTAAATAGAAGCTTATGGCTGAAGAGCGAGACAGGCAGAAGAGCAAGAAGGGAGAGGAAAGCAAGAAACACAACAGACAGGCAGCTGAGAACCAAGTTTTTTTCAGTTTAGTCAGTAGAAGTGTATTTCCCCCACCCACATCTGGAATAATATGAATTTTGGATTCAGAACTGCATTCTTTACTTGCCTAAGACTCCCAGTAAGTGTCTTCCACTCAAAGAATGCAGGATCTGGTGTCTCAGCTGTATGACTTCTGCATGTAGTTGGCAATAATCACCGTGTTCAAAATCAAACTGTTTTTTAATTGCGAGCAGTGTCTTCTTAAATAACACTTTCTCTCCACTTCTCTCCTACACGTTTCTTAAAAATCTCTGTTTCAGTCGGAAAATCAGAACAGCTCCAGGAAGGAAGTTGAAAATTTAGGATCAAACTTAACTTGACCTCTGCAACTAAAGTCCAGCAGGTTTAGTCAAGTTCCTAAAGAAGAACTGTGGTTTTGTTACAAGGCACAGTCCCCTATGCTGTAGATCTGTGATGGCATCCTATCAGATGGAACAGTGTCTTCACCCTCCTTCTGAGACAAAGGTAAAGAAATTAATAGCTGCTTTTAATTTTTTTCTGGAGTAACACAGGGAAGACTGATTCTGTTTGTCTATGAGACGGATGACATAACTGCTGCAGAATGAGAATTCACCTAGATGACTTCTGTGCTAACTAGTGAATGAAGAATTAGAAATAAAACTTTTTTTCAAGCAGCAAGGGTTGTAGAAGTTCAAACTAGAGATTACTCCCTATATAATTTAATAGTAATGCCCAGTGTAAAGTACAAGCTAGGAAAAAGTGTCATGGGTTGTAAACTACTGAAGATGTGCATCCAATGACTTATGGGTGTCCAGCGACTTTTGCCAAAATCTATCTGTCCTAGATGCAAGATTTTACATTTGTCTCAACTGAACTTCATGAAGCAAGTGTCTATTGCCCCACTTCTCCAACCTATTGAGGTGCCCCTAAATGCCAGTCTGTGGGTAGGAACATGGGATGCATGCTGCTTGCTCAGGCAGAGCCACTGTGCCATAATGCTGTGCTGCATCCACTTATGTCTTATCTACCATTACCCCTCTGTGAGCACATCTGTTCCAGCTCTTCCAGTTTTCTTTCAGTTTAGGCCTGATAGGATGGCTTCTTTATCCCTCAATAACCTAGTTTAAAGCCTTCCTTACAAGGCTGGCATGCCTCTTGGCAAAGACATGCACTACTATGTTGGGTGAATCCTTCCTCTGCCCAACAGTCATCATTCCTCAAAAAAGTCCAATCAGCATAAAAGTCTGGAGGAATCTGGAAGTGTGTGAAACTATACCTTGACATTAGTAGCATTTGAGTGTCTATGCAGATCTTTAGCCAATGTCCCTCATAATCCAGAGGGCAGCAAGTGAGGAATGCTGCTCTGGGTAATAAATTAATTTTATACCTGATCCCCTCTCTTCTCTTCCCTCCTCCTGCAATGTAAATGAACTGCCTGTGATCAACAGACCATCAAAATATCCTTTTCTGTTAATACTTTTTACACTGGTCTCCGTAGATGTCAATCAAATGTAGTTTCTATTCACCAAGTACAACTTATGGCATGCACTGCGCACTCTACATGCACTTCTTCCTTTTATAGTAGTTATTGCAGAGAACCTAGCCTGTCTGCTTTTTGATCTTCGCATTAAATTACTTTATCCCAGGCACTCCTCTACCTTTCATTTTCCTTTATCTGTAGTTTTGCAACTCACACTTCTCTTTGTTTCTCTAGCAAATCTTCTGTTCCCAGATCACAATCTACTCTTCACTTGTCTGAAGACAAGTTGCTGTATCAGCAGTGTCAGTAGGGAAGCCTTCTTTTGTATCAGCTCCCTTCTTATCACAATTTCCTAACAACAATTTCCTAAACTCCCATAGTGAGTCATGTCAGAAATACTCATAGCTCACCCATATCTCTTGCTTGACTAAGATAACACATAGCATGTATTGATAATATGTTCCATGACCTACCATGTAACGAGCTGACCAGTACTCACAGCTAGCCAATGCTTGATGGAAAAACATATGCACAGCACTGTTTCTTCTGTCCCTTGTTGTGGGAGCTAAATGAGTCTCTCTCTTCAGCCAAACCACTCAATTTCAGGAAAGGTGTGGGGCTACTGTATCTCTGAATCCTCTTACTCTCTCCTAAACTTGACTGAAATTACGTGGTGGATTAAGAGATGTAAGGTGGGTGAGAGGCTAACAGGCATGGGCAGAGCAGCTGTGTAAGCAAATTTGTAGAGATGACTGTGCTTCCTCTTTCTACCAGAGTCACTCAGCTGTCATGACATGATTTTTTTTTCCCTCAAAAGGACAACTAACTGTACTGCCATACTTATCTGAAACTCTCTTTAGTAAAGGCAAGGCCACAGAAGATTGATAAAGTGATAGCTTTAGCCCAAACCTAAGCAGTAGTGAACAGCAGTTGCTGGCAGGTGATGGTCAATGATGTCCATGAAATTTGTGCAGTATATGGGCAGGCTGAAAAATTAAAACTTCCTACTTCAGTTGTCTAGTCCTCAACTGAAAATTTCCCTTGAACATCACTATTATGACTTCCAGGGATAATTCACGGTAACTCTTACCCTTTTAGATAAGGTGCTTTTAACTTCTCACTACCCCTCAGCCTGGAGACAGTAGGTTCAGACATGTCATTAACCCAAAGAACACACCTACATATTACTGCCAGGCTAGTGGTTATTGGTTAGGTACAACTTCAGCTATACTAACAATGCATTGTGTTTTCAGTAGTTAAGAGGACTATTAAATGCTAACTTATCTAATCACATTGGGCTCCCCTGTCAACTGTACAAACAGAAATGTTCTTTCTAGAGTTTACTTGCTGAAGATTTCTGCTAAATACCTAATGAACTTATCCAGAGTAGTTTCAGATCCAAAACTGTGATTTATATTCATATTCTTAAGGGGACACTTGATACCAAAAGATCTCTCTGTACTTAGCTATGGGCCCAGATTTTTATGGGAGTGTCTCACTTGCCAATGCTATCAGGCTAGGAAGAGGTGACCACTTACGTATTTAGTCTTCTAGTGACAGCTGATATTAAGACAAAATGTGTATTTTAAGAATAGCTGCCAGCAGCCTTCTCCTGAATCTTCTCTTAGATCTCACAGAAATTGACTTTCTGTGACATGCTCAGCCTTTGGTCTCCACAGAATCATGCAGACCAAATGGAAATACTGTGTTAAAGACAACTAAGGCAACCACAGCACAAAGTTGGTGAAAACAGTGATAAAATCTTTCCAGACTAATTTGATCTCCCAGAAAGGGAAGTCACGGAGGAGACAAATACAGAAACTGCCCTCATTTTCATTCGTCTCGTTTTCTAGCACACAGCAGAGATGCAGCTTCCTCCCTCTCAGGGCCAGGCTGTTTTGTTTTCGCCATCCCTACTTCCTTTAAAAAAGAAAGCAAGAATCTTTTTATACGTACAAACAGCTGGTTCCCTTAGATCTAGCCTGCAGGCACCTTTCTTCGGATTGTACACAGTTCCCTCGGCAGCCCTAAGCTACAGCAGCTGATTTTTGGGAGACACCAACCCAAACCCCTCCCGTTCGTCACAGCCCTTTTGGCGGGACGCGCCCTCGGGCAGCCACGTTTCAGTCAAATGCTGAGTGAAAACTGCAGAGGCAAATGCAGGTTTCACGTGTCGGGGCACACTGTCTCCAGCCGCTCTGCGAATAGGACGGCTCACCCCAAAAACAGCACTACAGAGAGCTAGAGAAAAGGAGGTGACAGCTCTGCCGGTGGCGGCGGACGGGACCTGGAAGAGTCGGGCCCGCCTCCCGCCATGCCCCGAGCGGGCTGCCCGGCGCGGAGCACGCTGGGAGTTGTAGTCCCGCCGGTGCACGGCCCCTTCTCCCCTCCGCACCGCGCTCCCACCGCTGCCGCCCTCGTTTGCCGGAGGGTGGCGGCGGCTGGGGCAGACCCTTCCCCGAGACGGCAGGTTCCCGTCGGCCAGCCCCGCTCGCCCAAGCCGGGCATGCAGCGGCTGCTACGACGGCTTCTCCCCGCTGTCTCGCTACTACCGCCGGCGGTGGCGGCCGGCGCCCTCCAAGCCCGGCGGGCTGTGCCCGCCTTCCCGCGTCTCATGGAGCTGAGGCCGGCGGTGGGACCGGGAGGGGACGATGGCGGAGGGGACACCTTGCGTGCGGCCGGCGCGACTCCGCAGGACGGTGAGGAAGCGGCGGGTCGGCGCGGAGCTCGGGGGAGGGGGAAAAGAATGGCTTGCGAGGCCCAGTGAGCGCTTCCCCCCGCCGCTGCCAGCTGGGGGAGGGTGTCCCGGGGCTCCGCAAGCGGCTGGACGCGGGGCGGGCGCCCTCCAGTGCCGAGGGGCGGTGCGTGGGTTGTGCTGCGAGTGAAGGAGTGGGGAGAGGTCCGGTGGAGGACGTCCCGCTGATGATAGCTGAACTGTGCAGGAGGCAGTGAGAAGTCTGTGGAATATTAGGGAGGCAGAAAAGGAGGTAGATAATTGGTTTCAGGTACGTACTGAGGCACATCCACAGTTGATCACGCAGGAAGTAACTCACCCGTTAAGAAACATGGAAAAAGGGGCAGTGAATAATAAAAAAGAGAAATGCAAGATTGTGAAGGCAAAAACCCACAGGAAGAAGGGGCTTCCGTCAAAACCTGAGGTTCCCCTGGAGAACCGTTTTGCAGTTCTGTGGACTGAAGGAAAAAAAAAACCTACACCAGGTAAGTTGAGTAAGGCAGACTATTTGGCTTACTTTATAACAACAAATGCTCAGAAGCGTCAGTGCTGGATTAATGGGACGCTCCCTTCTCAGAAGTGTATTTGCAAATCTGACCCTCTCACCAGAGGTCTGCAGCTTACCAGGAGCTTGAATGGAGGCGATTGCTGAAAGACTGCCTAAACTTGTACAGCCACTGACTTTTATCTCTTCCTGCTGTTTCATGTGGGCACCAGTGGTACAGGTAGGAGCAACCCTAAAGCTGTCACAAAAGATTACAGAGCACTGGGAGCAGTGTTGAAGAGCTCTGGGGCACAGATAATGTTCTTAACAATCCTTCCAGCCGAAGGGAAGCGGCTGCAAATGGCAAATCAAATTGGACAAGTCAATGAATGGTTAAAGGAGTGGTGCCATAGTCAGGACTTCAGTTACAGGACTCACTTTGATAAACCTGGTCAAAAAGGTTAGAAAGTCTTTGGTCAGCGGCTTGGCAATTTAGTTTGGAGCACCTTAAACTAGTGATGTGGGAGGGAGGATCCTCAGTTCATCCCATCCACCCCTTCGAGACCAGAGCCAGTAATAGATGTTCTGGACCTGGAGGAGTACCACAGGCCAGCAAGAAAACATCTAAACTGCAGAATATAATCCCTGTCAGTCAGTCTGCTGCAGTGAGGACCCTTCTTAGATGCCTCTGCATATGCACACAGTATGGGGAAGAAACAAGAGGAGCTGCAGATGTGCACATTCCTGCAGGGCTGTGATATTATTGGTATCACTGAGCCACATGGTGGGATGACTGCTATGACTGGAGTATGGTTGGGTACCTTTGGGAAGGACAGGCAAGGCAGAAGAGGAGAGGGTTTCACCCTACACCAGTGATTAGCTGGAGTCCATGGAGCTTCTCCTGGAGATGGATGAGGAGCTGACTGGTTAAAAGGCAGACAATAGCAGAATATATCACACTGGGGGTCTGCTACAGGCCTCCTGACCAGGATGTCTGAGAAGAGGAGGCCCTGTATAAGCATACAGGAGCAGCTTTGCACTCCCAAGCCTAGGTCCTCATGGGGCTTTTCAGCCAACCCACTATCTGTTGGGGGGACAGTACAGCAAAGCACCAGCAATCCAGGAAGTTCCTGGAATGTACTGGTGAAAATTTCCTCCTCCAAATGGTAGAGAAACAAACAAGAAAAGGTACTATACTGGACCTTGATCTCATTAATAGGGATGGGCTGTTGTATGAAATACAGCAAAGCACCAGCAATCCAGGAAGTTCCTGGAATGCATTGGTGACAACTTCCTCCTCCAAATGGTAGAGGAGCAAACAAGAAAAGGTACTATACTGGACCTTGATCTCATTAATAGGGATGGGCTGTTGTGTGATGTAACACTTAATGGGAGACGGCTGCAATGGACACAAGATGGTAGAATTCAGGATCCTTAGGGCAGCAAGGAGGTTGGGAAGCAAGCTGACCGCCCTCAATTTGAAGAAATCAAACTTTGTCCCCTTTAAGGACCTGTTTGACAGGGTATCATGGGACAAAGGCCTGGAGGGAAGAGGAGCCCAGGAAGGCTGGTCCCTGTTCAAGGGTCACCTGCATGCCCAGGAGCAAAGTGTCCCAACAAAGAGGAAGAAAAAGCTGGAATGCCAGGAGGCCTGCATGGAGCTCCTGGGCACGGGTAAAATATAAAAACAAGGCCTATGGTGAGGTGGAAGTAGGGACAAGTAACCTGGGAGGAGTAAAGAGAAGTTGTCAGAGAAGCCAGGGATCAGATTAGGAAAGGCAAAATACAGAATCCCTCTGGCAAGGGATGTCAAGATCAACAGGGAAAGTTTCTACAGGTGTGTCAGTGATAGAAGGAAGACTAGGGAAAATGTAGGCCCTCCTCAGAAGGAAACTGGTCATGCAAGACATGGAAAAGGCTGAGATACTCAATGACTACTTTGACTGAGTGTTCACTGGCAAGGGCTCCCATCACACCACCTAAGTTGCAGAAGACAAAGGCAGGGACTGAGAAAAGGAAAATCTCCCCCACTATAGGAGAAGAGCAGGTTCGAGACCATCTAAAGAACCTGAAGGTACACAAGTCCATGGGACCCAGTTCATCTGCAGCTTCTGAAGGAACTGGCAGATGAAGTTGTGTCGTGGTCCGTTTATTATTTTATATTTTGATTATGAGGATTTCTCAGCCTCTGCTTCAGAGATGAGGCATAAAATTGCAAGCTAACACGTTTTGACACTTAAGTTACAAGGATTTATTTATATCACAGTTAAGAAAGGGTAAACACAATTTGCTACTTTTGGAGAGACGAGTCCTTAAGGAAAGAAAGGAAGAAAGGAGAGGGTAATTTAAAATATTTCACCCCCAGCTGGTCCCAGCGGAGGGGGGGGGTAGGAGTTGTTTTACTGCGCTGCTGCTTTCCACTTGTGCCTTCAGAGTTCGTAGTCACAGGAGCTGGCTTCCGCGGGGTTCTTCGGAGCTGCTGGCTGCTGCTGGCTTCTGCTGGCTGCTTTTTGGTTCTTTCTGGGGGATTTTTATAATGCAAAGGAGAGCGGGTCCCCCTCTTTTTTTCCTTTTGTGTGAGTTATTCATGAAACAGGCTTTCCCGGAATTGAGCATGCTTCCCGAGAGTTACCTTATCAGTTCGTTAAGATACGCTAAATTCGCGACGCCTGGCCAAATGTCAGGCGCCAGGAATTTGTTGTCCTGTTTGCCAGTCTTTAGATATGTTAATGTGGCAGCATGTTTGATATGTAAGCTTAAAGAAAAAAAATTAAATAATTCTTGCTCAAGAATCAAATATTTTTTTAAAGTGTTTGCAATAAGTTGCAAAGCCACTGTCCATCATGTTTGAGAAGTCATGGCAGTTGGGTGAAGTTCCCACTGTCTGGAAAAGGGGAAGCATAACCCCCCTTTTTCAAAAAGGTAAAAAAGGAAGAGGTGTGGAGCTACAAGCCAGTCAGTCACATCTCTGTGCCCAACAAGATGATGGAGCAGATCCTCCTGACGGTTCTGCTAAGGCACACGGGAAATAAAGAGGTAATTTGTGATAGCCAATATGGCTTCACTAGGGGCAAATTATGCCTGAAAAATCTGGACACTATCTACAATAGTGTCACTACATCGGGGGACAAAGGGAGAGCAACTGATGTCATCTACCTGGACTAGTTCAAAGTGTTCAACACTGTCCTACACAGTCCTCTGATCTCTAAACTGGAATTATATGGATTTGATGGGTGGACCATTTGGTAGCTAAGGAGCTTCTCTGGATGGTCTCATTCAAAGAGTTGTGGTCAATGGATTGATGTCCCACTGGAGACCAGTGACAAGTGACGTTCCTCAAGGGTCAGTACTTGGGCCAGTGCTGTATAACATCTTCGTCAGTGACATGGACAGTGGAATTAAGTGTGACCTCAGCAAGTTTGCTGACAACACCAAACTCTGGTGAGGTTGGTATGCTGGAGGGTATGGATGCCATCCAGAAGGACCTTGAGAGGTGGGCTCATGCAAACTGCATGAAGTTCAATAAGCACAAGTTCTACACCTGGGCTAGGGCAATCCCAAACACAAATACAGGTTAGATGGAAATTGGAGGGACTTGAGGGTGATAGCTGACAAAATAATCAACATGGGTGATGAGTACTTGTAGCCCAGAAAGCCAACTATATTTTGGGCTGTGAAAAAGAGAAAAGATCCTGACAGGATTAACTCCTGTAAGGAGAGGGGATCAGGCCAAGCTGTTTGCGTAAAGAAGTGGACAAAGCAGCTGAGACAATGATTAACTTCTGTCTTGAAGATAAGTAGGTGACTCTGGGGGAGTGCAAACACCTGCATGGAAGACAGGATGAGGCTGAGGCTGCCATAACCAACAGATAAGGGGAAGACAATTGCAAGGGTCCAGTTATCCTCTATAACAAGAGGATGAAGTCATCAAAAGCACAAAAGGTAAAAAGTTCAAGACCCCAAGACCTATCCCCAAAAAGATGACTCTGCCCAGACTCCACCCAGACTCTGCCTGTTATGAATATGTATGTAAGGATGACGTAACCTCCCGTTTTAATGTATAAATATCCTAACCCTTTCCCTTAACCCTCGGAACTCTTTGTCCAGCGCGAGCTGGGGGTTCCCCGGATCCGAAAATAAATATCTTTGCTGTTTAAAGGCTCAAAACTTTGTCTCTAAACAGTTTGCTAACCTTTTTCGGCTTCAGCTGCATCAAAAGAAGTGTGGCCAATAGGTCAAGGAAGGTGATTCTCTCCCTCTGCTCTTGTAAGACCCCACCTGGAGTACTGTGTCCAGTTCTGGAGCCCCAGACACAGGAAGGACAAGGAGGTACTGAAGCAAGTCCAAAGAAGGGCCACAAAGATGATCAGAGGGCTGGAGCACCTCTCCTAGGAGGACAGGCTGAGAGAGTTGGGGTTGTTCAGCTTGGAGAAGAGAAGGCTTTCAGGGAGACCTTATAATGGCTTTCCAGTATCTGATGATAAGGGTTAGTGGCTTAAAACTGGTAAAGGGGAGATTTAGATTAGACTTTAGGAGGAAATTCTTCACTATGAGAGTCGTAAGACACTGGAAGAGGTTGCCCAGAGCAGCTGTGGATGCCCCCTGCCTGGAAGTGTTCAAAGCCAGGTTGGATGGGGCTTTGGGCAACCTGGTCTAGTCAGAGGTGTCCCTACCTATGCAGGGGGGTTGGAACTAGATGATCTTTATGGTCCCTTCCAACCAAAACTGTTCCGTGATTCTTTAATAAATATTTCACAAAATATGAGGGATGGATTTTTTTTTACTTGAGGCAAAACCTGTGGACTGTACAGCTAATTGATTTGAGAGGGGACATCATTAATCACTAGCTGGGCTTCTTCTATGCCCGTCTACTATCCTGAGCTGACAGAATTTTTGACAGTGGCAGAACTATGTTGCTTTATGGAGCAGACAGAGCAAAGGAAACCTATAGTCTGTAATATACAGTACTCTGATTTAAAAAATAAGTCCTTTTTCTGGAAGGACTGATGTTACCATAACAAATTGCTTTTGCTTCCAGCTGGTTATAATTCTGCATTTCTAAATTTGTTGATAACTTTTCTGTCCCAGACTGACCTACTTGTTTGTCAGTTTCATGGATTTTTGTCCTGTCCTTTGAGATCTCTTTGAAGGAAGGATTGTTGTGTGGTTGCAACAATCTTCTGTGTAAGCTTTAATCTTAATATTAAGAAATAATTTTATAGCTGCTTTAACATCTGTTTGGTCCCCTGCACAGGGAAGAAGCAACAAATCTAATCAGTTTGGAAATTTTTTATAGCCTCTGAGAAAAAGTTAGGTTTCTGACCACAACCAGAGAGTGATTTATTCCTCCCTACTTTAGACTGGGTGAGCTAGCATTTAGTCAGGTTGTTTTTTTTCTTATCTTCCCTAGTGTAAAGTGATATATACAGGAAACGTTCTACTGGGTGATAATAACCCATATTGGGTCAAATATATTGATTTTATACATGTAGTGTAGCTCTGCATGCCATAAGAATATAATATGCTGTTTTGTTGCCAAATTTTTCCCTTGGGCCAGATTTGTACTATCTGCAGTGGTCACAAGAAGAGCTTTGAAAGTGTGTTGTCTGTAGTAATGAGCTGTCCCAGGATAAACTGCAATTCTGACACAAGGCTTCTTCTACTACAGTAACCCTATTGTGGAATCGTCCCGAAATAATATTGCTGGATGTCTGTTTATGTGCACATTTTTTGCTACTAGAGAAGATTTTACTTTTTTGTTTACTTTTTTTTGTTTACTTTTTTTGTTTTTTTTTTCAAAGTGTAACGTAATATGCAAATATTGGACTTTGCTGATGCCAAAACATGGAGGAGACCTAAGGAAACGACCTACATTTAGATAGTGCTGTTGAGGAAAAAGATGTTTTAAAAAAGTTATTAATGACATTAATCTGTCATTGTTGTATTACTCTGAGATAGGTATGTATGTATGTATGTATGTATGTATGTATGACTTTATACATGCAATATGAGTTTTGATTTATACTGACTCATTCTTTAGCTTGGATACAGAAAGTCAATTTTTAGAACAAGTTTAGATCATTGCTGTCTAGAACATGTTGCAGTGTGTGAGAGATACAGAGCTAGAATAATCATCTCAGTCCTGAATTATATCATCAGCTGAGAACTCGTTATATGTAGGTGGTAGGATTCCTTCCTGCTCTTTCATTCCTCATTTTCAGTGTGCTTACACTGGAATTCATTTACCAATGTTTGTCTGCACTGAATTTCATATGTCATGACTGTTATCTATTCTTTTTCTTGCATGTAATTGTATTCACTTAGAACCAAACAGAACTGTAAGTCAGTAAATATTGAAGGCTGAACTCCCTTTTTTTGCTGTTTCACGTAAAATGTTGAAGTATTTTTGGTGATATGCTGGAAGGAAGAAGAGTGGTGTACTTAGGGGGTTTATGTGTTATATTCATTTGCTGATAATCAGACAAATGTGTTCTTGGCATATTGCTTGTGTGTAATATCTAATCTGTTTGTATCAAAAACTATATATTGCTTGTGTATGTCTCTTAGCTGTTTGTATCAAAAACTAATGCCCAGTGTTTTATTTAAAATGCGTTATAGTTGGGCTGGAGAATGTGCAGCAAAAGAAAGACTTGGAAGAGAGTAAGAAAAGGATGCAACAGAGGAAAGAGCCATGTTCTGAAGTTTTGGTGGAACCTCTGATGGCAGAAATGCCATTTGTCGACACAGATATTGAAGAGGAATTTGTTAGTAAGTATATTAGACAGAAGTAGTGTGAAAACATAAATGCATCATATACTCAGTGCTTGGTCCTGCCTGTTGGCATATACCAGTGGGCTGTGCACATGGAACAGAGCCTCCCTGCTAACATAGGATCCAGTGCAGAGCCTAGGAACTGCAAAATTAAAAATTTACTGTTTTGTAATCCATTGCAACAATGAGTCACAGGATAAAGACATCTGTGTTAATTCACATTCCTGTATATGAGCTTCTCAAGTGATGGCTTTTGTGAGCTGTATTCCAGTGTGTGGATTCTCAGCATGGGGCTGTAGAAGACCACATTAATTGAACAGTGGGTGTCTGCAGCCTGATCATTTTATGCATATATCTCAAGCCATGTGCTGGGAGGGGATCCGGAAAGCCTTGAGGTAATAAGGTGGGAGAAAAATAATTTCTGGTGCAAAGCAAGAATTGAAAATAGACACTTTTGTTATGTTGGAAAGGGTCTTTGGAAAAGGAGAAATTAGAGAGTAGATGTGGCTTGGATTAAATTTTCTTCTGGCCTGGGTTCGGTCCTTGGAAAAATCTCTGTGGAAGTGTTTTCCAAAGTTGCCCTTATGGAGGGAGATAAAAGGCACAACACTTCCTCTTCTGGATCAAGAAGCTAAGTATGTCCGAGTGAGAAGCCTAAGAACTGATCAGGGGCCTGGAGAGAGATCAAAAGCATTTGATCTGTAAACAAGCTGCATGTTTGAGGCTCCCCACTAGCGTTTGATCCTTGATAAGTTGGCAAGTTGATAAGTTGACAAGTACTAGTCTAATAGAACCTTTTCCTTTAATAATCCCATGTATTGTCTTGTTGTAATATCTCTAAATGCAGTGTGCATGGGATTTTTGAAACTTGGTACTGTCATTTTTTCTCTGAAGTCACATACGTGTTCAAATGCAGACAGTTGCAGGCCAGTGCTGACTCCACTACTGTGTGAGTGAGCTAAATGAAATAGTTTGGAAGTGAGGTGTCTGATAAGCCTTGCTGAGAGGTGCAGGCTGTTTGTTCAAGTATGATCCTATGTATGATCCTCTCTGCTTCTGTGACTGACTACATCAATTTGAACTGGAATCAGATCTCAATCAGACAGGGCAGAGCAGATGATGGGGAGACATGCTCCTGTTAGCTGTCTGAAGTCCAGCTTCTGGTGACAAGACATTAAGTGTATCTTTGTTTTAGTTTGTCTGTATGCTGAAAGTATTTTTTTCTCTCTTCAGTGCATGCAACCTCCGAAATAAATATAAAGAAGAAAAGAGAGAGGAATACTGAAAGGGAAATTGAAGAAGACAGTAAGAAAAAGAAGAAAAAGAATAAACAGTATAAGCCGAATTATTTCATTTCTCTTCCAATTACTAATCCAGAGGTGACATTATTTAATATTCTAATGTGGTATAACCATAGTTACTTCAGCTGCATGTGTTTATAAGAAGAACAGTGTTTAATCTTGAGCAAAAGAGTAATTTTCAAGTATTTTAAAACAGCATTCAGAGCCTATTCAAAGATCAACTTTATGTAAGATTTTTGTGAAGAAAATTGCTCATTTGGTAAAGAGTAGAGGTAAAATATCTTTTTATTCAGTTTGTCAGTCATGTATTTCACATTATTTTGACTGAAGCTGGCTTAAATTTCCCCTCTGTACTGTTTCACTTACTTATTTTGTCATTCACTTAGAATAAGGAAGAGGTACATTCATATTTAATTAATTAAGGAAATCACTAGCAATATTTTTAGCTGTCCTTATAGATAGGAATTTAAATTTGGATTTGTTCCTAGGCACTTTGTAGTTTAACCTTTTCCAGTAAAGTTAATCATGTTATTTAAAATTCAAATAACTTATTGTTTTAGTGAGATGTTGTTCAAATGGATTAAAGAGGTGCAGAGAGCTATTTGAAAAAATGTATTTTTTGTAGTTAGTGTGGTTTTGTCTCAGATGGTGAATGAGAATGATGTCTTACATACTGTGTAATATCTCTGGTATGTCTTTCTTACTTTTTGTGTCTCTGCAAACAGGGAAAGTAGATGCATTATGCTTTAAAAGTAAAACCCAACAGATGACTGCCATTTCCAAATTAGGTTTATCTTTTAATACCAGAGAGCTGTCTCAGGTGAATTTTAACTCATCCTGAATCTGTGCTGTTTTCGGGTGGTAAAAGATTTAGAGAATCTGAAATGAAAATACACCAAGGTAGGTTTGGAAAGTGCAGTGCAGTCTTTGATTCTGCAAAACATGTTATGTCAAGAAGATATTGTGAAGTCTGGTTTTATAAGATCCAGGATAGCCTGACACAAATATTGTGGGAAATCTTTTGTGCCATCTTGTTCTGAAATATCTTTTTCTCTGTCCCCTGATTTAACAAGTGTAGGAGTAACACAGGTTATATAATCTGATAATTGAGAATTCCTGCTTACTATTGTTACTATACTGAATGTCAGGTTGAGTGAAAAGAAATTTAGAGAGTAAAGGAATGGAAAGTATCAAATCTAAGAGTGTCTGGGGACTTCTGGACTTTGTTAGAAAGTTTTGTTTATTCTTGCCTAGGTGTAGAGTTGTTCTGAAAATAGAAAATACATGTTGAAATTTGTATAGGCAACATTAGCCAAAATTTAGTGATAGGACACCTGGTTTCTTGATAGTTTCTTACCTGGTAATTACTGGTAGTATTTCACTTTGTAATGTTGTTAGACCTTGTTTTTTTGAGTATCTGTTATATACAGATTATTATATATTACTGTTATATATATTACTGTTATATATATTACTATTATGTATTATATATATTACATACTTTATACTGCTGTTATTATACAGCAATATAACTGCTCTAGTGTTGCAGGTGCTAAAACTCGTTTTCATATTTTATGTAGCATTCTAAGCTTTACACAGGGAACCATGTTGTAATAATGGATATTTCTGGAACATTTAATGAACTGTTCCTCTTGGGAACTAAAAACTTTCCTTGTTTCCATTTTAATTATGTTTTGAATCTTCAGAAAGAAAATGTGACGTTCCATTGGTTTTGAGCTTATGTTGAACTTTACATTATTATTTGCGCAAAAGTAGTGTAAATGGATGATTATCATTGTATCCTTTTTGGTAGGTTATTTCAAGTTCTGTTTCATCTGATGTGTTATCACTTGTGTATAATTATAATTGTAATTAATATATTAAATATTTAAAGCTTACAGTCTTTATATTCACTTATTAGTAGAGTTCTTGCAGTAATTATGGAAGTAATTTTTCAGAATAACATATTCTGAGTAATGGAAGAAGGGACCTCGGGATCAGTGTTTGAGGACTTACTTTGAAGCACTGTTTAAAATAATCCCAGAGGGGAATTGTTGAGTATGATCTACCCTCAGACATTTATTTAAGTTAGGAAATTTCAAGTTAAAAGAAAATTTGATATTGCAGAGGGACTGATTTCCTACAATTTCCGTGGATTTGGTGCTTGTGTGAAAGAGAGAGCCTTGACAGGAAGCTGAACATGAGCCAGCAGTGTGCCCAGGTGGCCAAGAAGGCCAATGGCATCCTGGCCTGTATCAGGAACAGCATGGCCAGCAGGTCCAAGGAAGTGATTCTGCCCCTGTACTCAGCCCTGGTGAGGCCACACCTCAAGTCCTGTGTCCAGTTCTGGGCCCCTCAGTTTAGGAAGGATATTGAGGTCCTGAAGTGGGTCCAAAGGAGGGCAACTAGGCTGGTGAAGGGACTCGAGCACAGATCCTATGAGGAGAGGCTGAGGGAGCTGGGGGTGTTCAGCCTGGAGAAGAGGAGGCTCAGGGGAGACCTCATCACCCTCTACAACTCCCTGAAAGGAGGTTGGAGCCAGGTGGGGGTTAGTCTCTTTTGCCAGACGACTTTCAACAAGACAAGAGGGCATGGTCTTAAGTTGTGCCAGGGGAAGTTTAGGTTGGATATTAGAAAGAATTTCTTTACAGAGAGAGTGATCAAGCATTGGAATGGGCTGCCCAGGGAAGTAGTGGATTCTCCATCCCTGGAGATATTTAAAAAGAGACTGGATGTGGCACTCAGTGCCATCGTCTGGTAACCGCAATGGTGGATCAAGGGTTGGACTTGATGATCTCTGAGGTCCCTTCCAACCCAGTCGATTCTATGATTCTATGAAGGATCCTGCTTGTGTTGAAGGCTATGGTGTGAGTGTGGCAATCAGCTGTTCTAGACCTGCCAGCTGAGGAATGAGTATCTGCATGTTTGTTAGCCTGTCACACCCTTGCATCTGAGAATCAACCACAGTGTGTGGTGCTTATTGCTCACGCCAGAAAGGAACTGCCTGAGGAGCTGGAGGGAGTTTACAACAGGAGCAGGAAGGGACTTGGAAGTACTACAGAGGGAGACACTGTGGGTAAAGGGTATTGGCTGATAATCTGAATGATGGATAGGGTTGCTCTTTTTCAGAGCTGGGATGGTCTTAGTGCTGTGATGAAACAGTTCCACACTGATTTCTGTATTCTGAAGGAGGCTTGTACGTTTAATTCTTTTCTCTTTGCCAGCTCTTAGGTGCAAATTAAGGTTAGAAGCAATAGTTGAAAATGGAATAAAATTGTAGTTCACATTATAGGTGATTTCAGTTTTGAGGTTTTGATTTTTGTGGGTTGTTTTTTTGTGGGTTTTTTTTTCTTTATGGGGATAACAGCATTGGCTTTAGTTTATAAACTTAGATAATAATAAGGATAATAATACCTAGTTGATACATTGTAATTCCCAGGGATTACATTTACCGCTGTTTTGCTTAATTGTGGATCAGATTTCTCCTACACTTGAGACAACAGAAGTGGTATTTGTCCAGATCAGTTCTGACATATGAGAAGGAAGATGGCTTTTATATTAATATGATTTATGATCAAAATGTGGGTGAAGTTTTTTTCATCTGTTTTACGCTGCCTAAGGCACTTACAGTTTTGTAGATTCCATGCCACCATTTTTTAGGAAGTGGCTTTTACTTTCCTCATTCATACTCTCCCTAAACTATGTTTCTTTCATTTATAATTTGGTTTTATTCATATGGCATTATTAGGTATCTATGGCACATTAGATAAAACTCCTATATGGCACAACTTGTCTCAAGACATTTGGTCAGGAAAACACTGACCACTCCTATTAGATTGTTGGGGTTTTTTTCAGGAAATTTCTGTGTTCCTTATGATTAACAGAGCTACCAAAATATATCAAGACTTTTATTTTGTAACCTAACAGCTACTTGCACTTGTCAGTATGAACAGTGTATTTGTGAAGCATTCATGATTGAGCTTCAAATTAAAAAAAATCAGATTGAAATTTTTTACACGCTTCTTTTAGACTTTATAAACCAAAGCTGCTTTGTTTGTAGTTTCTTGGCTTACTGTGCTTTAAGAAATAACTAGTTTTGTTAGATGGTCAAGGTTATTTAGTTTGATTTAATTTCCACTAACATAGTCAAGAATTGTTGCAAAATTTTTTGTGATTTTTCTTTTTCTTTTTCAATCACTACAACTATCATAATGGCAAGCACAGTAAACATTTTGGGTGCAATTTGTAAAGCATGTGTAACCATACAAATAATTTTCAATGAAAAAAATGTAATTAAAATACTTTTAAAGAAAAAGACTGAAGTTAAAACTACATACATGTTGTATGGAAGTTCATTAGAATACTTTTGAACAGAGCATATAAATTACATCTGTCTGTTGGATAGTATAATCAGAATAGAAAATCTGGTGTGCTACATATTATTTTACTGAATATTCCTGGTATGTATGTGTCCGATCCTGCAAAGATCTCTTCTTCCAGACACTTGTCTGCATTTAGCAACACACAAATTCAGCAAAGTAGTCAGAGAAGGTCCTTGAACAAGCCTTTTATTTGGTTTGCTGGCAACGAAAAACTGGATGAGCTTAATCTGCTCCAGGATTTTATCATTCTTATGGAAGCAAACTGCTGTTAAGATGTGAGGAGTGTCCAGTGATTTATTAATCACTCTGTTCCCACTCTTGAGTTTTCTCGGGTCAATTAGCAGAGCTTTGTCAGAGGATAAAACTTTCTTCTGCTAGACTGGTTTTTTACATGAATGTTTGATTTCAGTTTGTGTGCTTTCTTGTTCACTTGCATGATGGGATACAGTAATTGCAATGGCTAAATGTTGTTTCTGTGTCTGTATTTCTTCCCAGATTACTGCCAGTGTCCGGGCTGTCCAAGATGCAGTAATACAAAAGGATCAAAGGCTTTCAGAAGCAATGGTTCGCTCTGGCTCATTGCATGTCACCATGTTAGTGATGCATTTAGCCAATGAAAAAGAAATTAGCATGTAGGTATTTGGTGTTAAATTAAGTATGTGCACGTATTTTTGCTGGAGAAGTTCATGAAAAGACTGGAAGGGTAACAGATGCTTTTTTTTTTTTTTTTTTTTTTTTGTCAGCCTGAAATTACTAGGGTAATACGGCAACATTTAATTCATGTTATTCTCAAGATGCTAATTTTAGTATTAACTATTTCCCTAATTTATGGTTATGTCATGAGCTCTGAATAAAGCAAGTTTTTTTCTCTTTTATTTTTCATATGGTATGATGAACTTGCATGCAAAAATCTCATGTTGGCTAAGCAATTATTTTAAAACAATGTTTTGATCCAGGGGACACAACAGATTACCAGGGGAATTTTCAGAATTTCATAGCTTATTAAATGTTATAAGCTAAATCAGTAATTGTCACAGAAGGACTTCAATGAAGTAAATCTTAGCTCCAAGCTAATGCCTTATGCAGTTATATCTCTTTTCACATCCCTAAATGAATTTATTATACTAAACATTTAAGTAGATTAAAAAAGAGGTGGCCGTTAGGCCTTATCAGAAGTATAATTTTTATCTCACTTCAGTGATATAGCTGATATTTTTTTTATTATATAAAAGGTAGAAATGTTGTGGAAAAGCATATGTAGTTCTTTGGTGTTTTTCTATTACATGCTGTCCTGCTGCTTGACAAGCCTACTTTAATGTACAATGTCAATGGTTAATATGAAGATATTCAGAGTTTTAAGTCTATCTAGCTGTAACTTACAGAATCACAGGATTACCTCAATTAGAAAAGACCTTCAAAATCATCAAGTCCAACCGTAATGTAACACTGACAAGACTTTAACTAAGCCATATCCCTAAGAATTATGTCTATATTCTTAAATACCTTCAGAGATGGTGACTCTACCACTGCCCTGAGCAGCCTGTTTCAATGTCTAATAACTCTTTCAGTGAAGAAATTCTTTCTAACATCCAATCTAGACCTCCTGTGGCTCAACTTTAGCCCATTTATGAATGTTCAGTATAATAATTAGTGTGTCTAGCTGCAATTTTGACTTGAAATGAAAGTACAAGTTGTATTTTATAGTCCTGCTTTACACAGACCTTACTGACAGTTTGTATTTAGATGTGGTGCCCAATGCCCTGAACATGAGTTGTCACTATATTTGCACATATTAAGTGTAGAACACTTTGGTAACTATAACAGAATATTATGTTAAAATGCTGATAAATGGCCTACTGGAATTATCTGGGAATCCTCTATTGCTTATGTGTCAATTTTGTAGCAAATTGCTGATGAATTAAAATTCATCAGATCCTTATTATTCAATGAAAGAGAAGGCTCATATTTTCATCTCCCCCATATGAGTGCTTTCAGGAGTCCTCTGTCATATGTATGTATGTATTAACTGCAAGGTTAGCAGGCATGTGATCCATGTACTGAATTATCTATATGAAATAGTGCAGGGAGACAATGCTTTAGTTATGGGTATACAGGTACAAAATTATGTGTCTAGTAAGTGTGTGTTGAATAATTTTTCCCCCAAAATATTTGACTGTTGAAGTGCAGATTGCTCATAGGAAAACAAGAATCCATGATACAATGTAGGAACCATTTGGCAATCAAGGGAATGCTCTGATAGGTGAAGTATTTAGCTAAAAACATTTAACACACCTAAAAATAATGAGATATCAGTAAACCTCAATCAACTGCACAGATTTTTTTTCTTGGTTCCTTGAATGCTATATCCTTAAGATGTCTACACTTTTACTGCTGAGCATGTGAGTCTGTCAGCATCCTTACCTCCCATGGTCTCATCTAAAGAATGTGCCTTTTGTCTCCTGGATAAGCGAACCATCTTCCTTCTGCCCTGCTTAATTGAGCACCTGAAAATCAGGGAGAACAACCACTGACTTGTGTGCAAAATTTTTTTTAAAAAGGATTTAAAGTGTGGAAATTTTAAAAATGGCAAGTGCGAGGATATCTCAAAGACAAGTATGCCTCCTCATGAGTATTCTTTTGAGTCCTAAACTCTGCATCAAAAGAAATATTCCTAAATTCAGTATTTTCTGCTACTCATTGAGCATCTTCTCAGCTCTCTTCACCCAAGCACTTACGGAGTTCTTTTCTGCCTCTCCCAGCAGAACTCCACAGTCCAGGTATGCAGGACCTGTCCTGTAGTCAGCAGCAGCTTCCCCAGTGCTTCACCCCTTCCCTGGCCCTATGCCTTCTGCAGGTATCTAGCTCAGCTGTCCTCAGGTATTCTAGATGGCATTTTCTATTACATGGAATTTTTTTTTCCATAGCTGTTATTTTCTGCTTAATCTATTGGGAGAACTTGAAAGAGTAAAAAGTCAAATTTTCCTTTCTTTGCTTCACCAATTTTTGATACCAGGTTAATGGAAAGAAGCCAGTATCCAGGCTGGCAAAAGAACATGTGTGTAATGTAGGGTGAGAGTAATTTCTTAAACAAAGTGAAGCTTGTCATCTGGGTATCTGAGAGTTCAGAGATACTTACATTTGCAGCCATTAAGTTACTTTGTTATCTACAGTTTTTCTACCGTGTTTGCACAATAGTCCCTCTGTCTGTACAGAAATGAAATGCGTTGAATGCTGTTTGAAGTCCAAACACGTGATAAGAATGTGCTAAACATAACATTTAATTCAGCACAAAGTCCTTTGTGTGGTATTTTAGTACATACAGCTTTCACCATGAAGATGGGAAATTTGTATTCTAGGCCACTCTTCCTAAGGAAATACAGACCTGCATTTCTCATGCAAGTTTCCTCACTGGCCAATTGGCTGTAGCTCTAATCTTTGTAAATGCACTTTACATCTCTTTTTGTAGGACTATATGGAATCAGGGATGTGTGATTTTAAAAACCATCAATCAATCAAGCAAGCAAGCAAGCAGGAGTCCTGAAAGTGCTCCTTTAGGCAAAGGAGTTTTAGTCCATGGTGACTGTATGCACAGTCATGGGATCAGGGCCTAGAAATGAGAATACCTGCCTCAGCAGTAGATGCTTTCATTACCAGACTGCAGTCCCCAGCTCTTCTTGCTTGTTACCTGTCAAAGACTCTGTGCATCTAACCTTTTCATTATAAATAGGACAGCTGAAAGGATTCAGCTTACCTTTTTTTTCAAAGTTGCTTGTTCTAACAAGTAATCAAAATTAGCAGCTTGGAAACTTCTAAAGAAAAGCATCAGATTTAAGTGCTATAATATTTATATTACAACAATATAGAAAAAACCCCTCACTGATTCTATAATCCTGATTTGTATTCACTTAAAATATAATGGGTTTTGGTTTGTTTGTTTGTTTTTTTTTTCATTTCCTTTCCCCACTTTGAAGAAAAATGCTTGTAACCCCTGAGGGTTAGTTGCACTGAGTGTTACTGCTATTTGGTGGCATAAATACTATTTATTATGGAATAACAAGAAAATACCACTGTTGTGCTAGTTGCTGTTGACTTTACTTGAAATGTTTGTGCATCATTCTTGCAAAACAATTGTTAAGACTTTAAAGAGCGATTGATAGGATATGAAAGTACAAAATATACTACAGTGAGATGACAACTATTTTTCTAAATATTTTGGTGTTTACAAAATTACAGACAAAACAAAAAGAACTAAATTTTCAGTGACACAGGGCTAAATTAAAAATTAACTACAGTGTTTGAATTGACCTTTCATGGAGCTCATCAGGTAGAGTTGAGCTGGTCAGTGAGTTCTGCAGCATACCCTACAGTACTGAAATATGACCTTTGTTCAGCTGAGGAACAGAGCTTTCCCCAACTCTGCACACCCAATTCTCAGAGGCAGCACATTCAGAGATGGACTTTGGGTTTGTGCATGATTCACATATGGGCACATGTATGCCACCTGAAAGCCTGCTGCAATCTGGCACAGTATATTTGAAATACCTGTCCTTTTGGAACAAATTATTAGTTTTATGTCAGTAAGTAAATAAAAAAAAAGTAAGTAAACAATTACCTGCTAAGAAATTTGACAGGTATAATCAGCATTCTGATTTTTGTTTTTGAAAAGTCTTTAAGATACGGAAGACTGGGAACAGGCTTATCTAATGGTGATAAAAGGGTAGGGAAGTAGAACAGACTATGCTGGAAGAAAAGTATCTTTGCCAAAGCACAAGCATCAGCATTTTTGTTTAAAGTGGTTATATAGGAACTAAAGTACCTCTAGATTGTCAATTAAAGCCCTATAAAAAAGCCACTGGAGGGCTATATCTATCCAGAGTAGCATCTTTCTTAACCTGGCCTAGGTTTCAATTAAACGTGCAGTTCTCATCAAGAGTCCATCTTGTTAAACACATAGGAAGCATGTGTGAAGTTGTTTGTAGTTTTGCAGGCTTAAAAAATGTAATTTAGCCTACTTTAGAAATCATGGTTATGCTTTTATCCAGCCAGCACAGAAAAAAGGAAAGTCAACTCTTGAGAGTTTTTAACCTGTCACTGCCATCTAGCGTTTATAAAGACAACATCAGTTTAGTGAAAAGTTTAAATTATTCCATTTCGTTCAATAGAATTAAAAACTGAGCATGCAAGAAGTCTTTAAGAAGACACTAAGAATGTTTATATAGTTTTGTTTAGCATGTGAATCGCTTCAAGTGCAGGTCAAAAAAATGCTTCATGGAATAATACATGCATTTGATACAGCTAATTAAAATTACAATTAAAATGTTCCCAGGTTTCTTCTTAAGTTATATGTAGATTATTTGTGTTCATGGTACTTATCTCTTAAAGAAATTAAGCATCATTTTAGATAGTACTTCTTATAACATTTCTCAATTATCTAAATAGTAATTTCCGTACAATTTTATTACTGTGTATCTGTAATGTCACTGAATTCTGTTTTAAATACCAAGTAACGCTCTGTAGTAACTTTGGATGAAGCAGAATCCTATCATGTTCAGTTATCAAGAGATGAAAAAATTATGAGAGAATGGAAAACCAAATACTTCTGAGTAAGCATCTTATTTCAATTGAATGTAATAGAGACACTGTCACCTTAATATTTAGGCACCTGAGATAAAATCTTTTGGGTTCTGCCTTATTATCTATGTTGTTTTACAAGCCACTTAACAAAATTGTAATACTAATACTGACTGCTGTACAAATACTGCAGAAGTACTTGACTAGGTAAGAATTTGATACTTTGAAGCATTGTGTGATTTTTGGTTAGAATGATTAAGAGCAAGATAAACAGTATTAATTTATTTGACTTTCTTACAGATATTTTCTTTCCTTTTGACAGAGCAGTAGGTGCTCTTTCAGACACCAAGGATTTCGTAGAAGATCTCCTGAAAGGAAAAACTGTGGATTTGTCATTTCAAGGAATTGGTCACTTCAGGGATGAAGTTGGATTTGTGAAGCTGGTAGAAAATGATAATACAACTATACTTAAAGAAATAGCAGGTACAACTTGTCAATCTAATTTAAGTATTTTAAAGACTTTTTCACACCCTGCATGAGACTGTTAATTTTGTCAACATTAATTTACCATTACCAGTCTCATAGGCCACATGATCAGTTTCCCAGCATAGTTCAAAAGGTTATTAATAAATTACAGACAGTAGTGTTTTCTGATATCTTTTTACTTAAGTAAAAAATGTAGTGCACATTTGCAGGTGAATATAAAGACTCCGTTCTACCTTGTTTTGATCTAAGTACTATATCCAGTTTCTCAGCTGGTATTTAAACCCCTTTCTGTATGTACACTCATACTTACAACTTTAGGAACTGTATCTCTGATGCAACTCACCTGTCTTGCAAAGTCACATAGTTCTCTCCTTCATATTCACGCCAAGGAGAGCACTGAGAGATGGTGACATTCTCTCCTCTTCCATTTCAGGAGAGCCTTTAAGTTTTGTTTTTCCTGTATATTACACATATAACTTCTAAATCTCAGTGAATTAACTGTAGCTTGCCGCTCCCACACATGTAAGGGGACTGTTCAACGTTAATTCCCTTTGTTTGGCAATTTGGGAGTTACTGGAAGCTGTGGCAGGTACATGCTACTGTGCATCTGTACTCACCCATTTTCACTTCAAGGGCAAAACTCTCCATTCTGTCTTCACAGTGAAGCTACAGCCTCCGTTTTGCCAGCTAGATAAAATTCATCCAAAGATACAGTTCAAGTCAGTAGAAATATATAAATTGAAAGGAATATAAATACCAGCTAAGAAGCAGCAATCAGTACCCAGACCAAAACAGAGATGAGTTTTTTATCTATGACTCTATACTTGAACTATATTGTTTATAAGTATTAAATAAAAACTCTCAGAGAACAGTACTGTCTGTAATTCATCAGTGTCCTTTAAAACTATCCCAGAAATTTCAAGTGTTCCTTGGAAAGATTCTTTTTTAAAAAAGTGTTTTTCAGTATTGATGAATTATCTCTTGTGCTCTGAGGAATGTGAGGTCACACCATTTCTTAGTAGTGAAGTAACCCATATAGGACATTCTGCAGAGTAGCAAAGACTGCTTCTGTCATGCTGTTTCTTTGCAATCCAGTACAGAAAAGAAATGGAAAAAATCTTTATTAATACAGTGCTTTCTCTAGAAATTCATCGATTTAATTTCTGAAGAGCCTTTAGAAAGTGTTTGGTGTTTTTTAACTTACATTTCTAAGAAATGTCTAAGAAAAATTGACTAGAAGACTGAGATTTTCATCTCACCAGATTAAGCAACACTTGATAGAGGAATATTTATAATATTTGATATGGTAGAAATTGAACAGGACTTAGAATTCCAGAGAGGCTTCAGTTGTCAATCCCATAATTATTTCAAAGATTTAATTTGCCAAATATTTCTTCAGTCCTGTGGGCAACATGATTCCTCTTTCTTGTCTTTGAGTTTGTCTTTGGATTTTTTTTTTAAAGGTGACAGAATATTATATGTATGCTGTTTTATATACAGTGAGATAATTCATAAACTGTGTTCCCTTTCAGTACCTCTTGTGAAGGGAAATGGTTTGTGTTAATGACAGTAACTTTTGATTTTGAGAATTTTATAGTTAATATTAAGAACTCCAAAATAATTGTAGTTGCTAGACATGGAGAGCCAAATACATTTTAACTACAGGAAATGCATTTTTTATGAGTGATTTTCTACTCATTTTAGATTAGTGAATCAGGTTTTGATTAGAATTAGATAAGTAAAACATGAGATCAGATTTTGATCTTTGTTTTTCAGTTTGACATTCTTCCTAGTTGTCAAAATCAGTACAGTCAAATTTAGCAAACAGGCAAACCTGTATTTCCTTTGAAAAGCTGAGTACTGATACTCACTGCTGAGCATTCTTTGCTTATGTTGGAACTACGGCTCTACATTATTTTCACTTAACACTGCTGTTTAGTAAAAACATTTTTTATTTCAGTGCTTTTGCCAGCTCAGTGAATCATTTCTTGGCCTTAGGCCTCTCTAATGAATTACTTGGCTTCAATTTTCATTTTGATAGTTGTATTGTAAATGATATTTGAAGATGATAAAAGCAAGTAAATGAATCCTGTTTTTTTACCTACAGGATTTGCAGATTTTGGTTTTACAGAAGACTGGTGCATATTTATGGTTTCACCACGAGGGGGAGCTTGTATTTCATGAACGAAATGGTTCCTTTTCTGTTTAACTATTTCATTTGGTTTTGGTCCTTTGTTTTTAAGAAATACTGATTTATTGAGTTTTTTAATACAGTTAGGACTGCACTAGACAGACATGTAGTACACCTAACCAGTAATTTTCTTTAGTTTTATGCCATGACATTTAGTCTAATCTCACTAAATTGTTTTTCCTAACAGTCTGTACTAGAGAGAAATGGAAAGTGAGTTATACTGCCCATCATCTTCTCCAGGTATATTACAGCTTTACTCAAGCATAAGCAGCACAGACCCTTTTTGTTGTGCTAGGTACTTGTGCAGCTACATGGTGAATTCAACTGTGGTTAAAATATGTTTTTTACCTTTGTCAGTTACTTTTTAACCCATTCAGTTTCCCAGTGCAGTTTACTCTATAGCTATTTGTCTGTTTGCACAAAAGATGGGAGCAGTGGCAGGAATGGAGCTAGAGAGGAGCAATCACTTTTGGCAGGGATAGTGGTCTCTGAGCTTCTTTAAAGATTATGAAACTACACGTTTAGCATCTATTATAGGGTGAGTTACATTGCCCTGACTTCAGAGAGCCTAGGGAAATATTTTAATTCAGTTAATTTAGTTCACTTTAGTTCCAGATGGCTGAAGCTTAGATAAATCAATGTTGCTTCTTATCAGTTATCTTTAAGTAATTTCATATGACAGAAAAATGGAGAACTCAAGACTGCTGTACTTTTCCACTAAAACAGTTGATGTGTACAAGGTGAACAAAAAGCTTCTAGTCCAAATCCATAACATTTTCATTAAAAATGGTACTGCTGTGGCATGTTAAATTTCCTTCTAGTCCATGTGCTATTCACTGTAGTTCCTACTTGTGTGTAGCAGAGCTTTTCTGAATTGTGAAATTTCTGAAATGGGTCACTCAGACCAAGAAGAGGCATTCTCTAAAGTTGAAAGTGGCAACATTCTGTTCTCTCAAAATTGTCTATGTCAGCAAATACATATATATATTGTATATATGTATATGTATATATGTGTTGTATGAAGACTATAACCAGCAGAACCCCCCACCCCCCCAGCAATTTTTTGTTAATTCCATAACAAGAGTCAAAACACTTGCCTGCTAATGGTACTTACATGAAGCAATGATCCTATAGACCTGAGCATTGTTCATGACTTTTCTAATTTGACTATGTGCTATACAACAGTTTCCTTAATTTTAGGCCCCTTGACTAGAAAAATGCTGACGACAGGGGCAAACATTTTAGTGCAAATGAACAGCCACGGGTAAGGCCTAGCGTAACAGCAGTTAGTTTTATGAGTTAGTGCTTCCAACAGTTATTAAATACAGTTTGTTTGGGAGTTCAACATTTGTCATGAGTTAATGCTGGGCTGGCAATTAACCAAATGACAGATGCTCTCTATTAATCTCCCTCCCTGATAAAGGTAAGAGAGAGAATAAGGCAGAGAGACTTATGGGTTGGAAACTGAACTACACAGCTTTAATGAAACAGTAATGATAAAAAGGAAAAATTGTTATATATAAAGAAATATACAGAAAAATGATACCACATTCCTCCCCCCCCTCTCCCAGTAATTCTCACATCACCACCGAGGCCTCAGGGCAGCCCTGGGAAAGTCCAGACTGGACTCCTGGAGTCAGCAGCAGTCGGGAGCTGGAGGCAGGAACACACAGCTATGGGCTGGCACGGATCAGAACCACAGGCAGAGGAATGGATGGAATCCTCCCAGGATGCTGAAGCAAACAGGGACAGATGAAAAAGGGTGAAGAGAAAGGCTGAAGGAAGGGGAAGGAATTTGACCCTTGTGATCCCTCAAATTTATATTGAGTATGATGTGTATGGGATGGAATACTCTGGTCAATTTTGGTCACCTGTCTTGTCCACTCCTCCCTAAAGGAGGGTTGCAGGTGTGACCTGTTTACTCCTTTTCTCTTTCCAGAGTGTAAGATGTTCCTCAGAGCTGAGCAGTGTCCTTGGCTCTGCACACCAGTCTCTGGCTATAACTATAAACATCGAGTGTTATCAGTCCCAGAAGCAGACACAGACTGAGAAACTTGCTGTTACTTTCAGCAAGTGCAGCTACTTACAAGAGACTTAGCTGAAAGGAAAAGTACAAGACAGAAAATTAATTCTATCCTGGGCCAAACCAGAACAACATTTTATTAGTTGCATGGGGATATTTAATGCTGTGGTATTACCACATCCCTTAGGTTGCCTTTTTTTGTGCGTCACATGACAAGTAAAAGAGGCAAAAGTAGGTGTAAAAGAGCAATAGGCTGGGGCAGAAGCCTGGCTTTGGAGCACTGTATTGCCCTGAAATTCTACTACGCTTCAGGAAGGGTCTTAAAATTCTGATCAGCTGTGTGGAAAGACTGAGAAAGCATCATTACTAAGAAAAATAAACTTTGACTGCATAATCATATTTTCAGCAAGGTACAGAGGGGGCAGATAAAAGGGGGAGGAATAAGGGTTTAATAGAAAGAAGACAGGTTAACAGGAACTAGTGGAGGATCTGTTTGTAAGGCAAGGAGAAAGTAAGTCTTACAGGAGGATTTTGGCATTTACAGACTGGGTAATCTCTATGTGGTCAGGTGGGACTGGAAGGAAAGTTTTACATTTTTGGAAGGACTTTATTCAATTAGTAAGGACATTGAAACATCTACAGTTTGTTATAGTATTTCGGCTTTGCATCTTGATGTTTACTATTGGTTTTATTTTTTTGGATTTGGAATTTTAATCTGAATTTATTCTCACTGTAGTTGAGTATATGAAATATATAAAACGAACTAACCATATGCACACCTATGTGTGCATATGCTCTGCATCTTTCATTTAATTTCTCCTACTTTGTTTATTATGAGATGTTTTGATTGTTAATATCCCTCTGTACAGAACACATATGATGATGTGGTTAAAGGCCACTGAGCATTGCTGTATTATTTAATGAAGCCGGGCATGCTGTGCACTGTGTTCATTGACTTCGTTTCTCTGTAACACCCATTAGTGATTTTCACATTTGTTCCTTAATGCTAAAAATGTCAAGTATGGTTCTCTGAAAGCAAAGACAGCAAATGCTTTTAGACTTTCATTTACAATCTTCATATTGTGCTGTCAAACACTGAATAACAGTAATGCTGATAAATACCTTATTAAAATAAAGCATTAAGGTACTTTTTGTGGTATAAAATAAGGTACTCTCACCTATTCCTTTTTGTGACTGTGACATACTTGTAGGAAGTATTGAAATGGATTAAAGCCAGTAAAAGAACCAAGTTTCACCTTGTCTGACCTGTATTTCTAGCTCAGTCTAGCACTTTGAATCTTCACATTATTGTTGCTTGTCTTGTCAGGCTTGCCTTATATATTGGCATCTGTGTGGGCTTGGACCCTACATAATGAATGAGCACATCTTTCTTCTGTATATGTGTATGGTGACAGAGAGAAAAAGAGCAACCCATGCATACTGCTGATACGTTTGAAATAACTATACAGCTCACTGATATATGATAGTCATATACTACTTACACTTTACACCATAATTGGTGTAAAGTGTAAGTAGTATAGAACCAAGTAGCAGTGGAAAAAACATGAGGAAATTGGCTTGATCCTGGTTTTACCTTTTGGCATAGTGTAAAGCTCATTGTTTGCAGAGAAATGCTAGTAGTGATGGGGAGAAAAAATAGCCTTTTATATGGAGAGATGAGACACAAGGTCCTTTCTTTTCTCACATCTTGGAGATAGAAATCAACAACACATGAGGTGGTGCCTGATCCAGGTTTAGCAACCATTTTCTTTCATCAGAGATTTAGGATTGCTGAGGTGTAAAGGAGACAGTAGTTTTTGACAGGCAGCAGCCAGGGACACTCCTCAGACTAATAGTGTCCTTCATAATGTTCTTGATACAACCTTTGATTATATATTCCAAGTATAACATGGTATCTAAAATAATTTTTTTCTCATTAGTGGTGCTAACCTCTGGTGACATATAGTTGAGGTTGTGATAAACATTAGCATCTGAAATAGATGGCTTTGAGTTCTTCATTGGCTTGGAAATTAGGTCTTACAGGGCTTTGCAAGTGCATTATGCAGAGTGCTATTAGGAATGGAAGGATAACCAGAAGAGCTTCTTTGTGAAATCCAGACTTTCTGCTAACCACCAGCTAACAGACCATTCTTAAAGAAACAACTAAAGATGTAAAAATTTTTAATATGACTCAACAAGTTAGTTGTAAGTTATCTATGCTTAGCTTATCTTGTTTCTAAGATCTATTTCTAAACTCCAGATCTTTTAATTGAGGGAACATGGTTTAGAGACAAGCAGAAATTAAGAGACTGGAAGAATCACACAGTCACAGAATGTCAGGGGTTGGAAGGGACCTCTGAAGATCATCAAGTCCAACTTCCCTGCCAGAGCAGGACCAAAACTAGGGCAGGTCACTCAGAAATGCATCCAGACAGGTCTTGAAAGTCTCCAGAGAAGGAGACTCCACAGTCTCTCTGGGGAGCCTGTTCCAGGGCTCTGTAACCCTTACAGTAAAGAAATTCTTCCTCATGTTGAGGTGGAGCTTCCTGTGCCTTCTTGAATCCATTGCCCCTCATCCTATCACAGGACACAAGTGAGAAGAGGTTGTCCCTTCCTTCTTGACACCCAGGCCTCATATATTTATACACATTAAATAGATCCTCTCTCAGTCTTCTCCCCTCTAGGCTAAAAAGCCCCAGGTCTCTCATCCTTTCTTCATAATGGGTTTCCAGTCCCTTAATCATCCTCACAGCCCTCCGTTGTACTCTCTCAAGTAAATCCCTGTCCCTCCTGAACTGGAGAGCCCAGAACTGGATGCAATACTGCAGGTGAGGTCTCACTAGGGCAGAGCAGAGGTGGAGAAAAAGAAAATTTATATATGTAGCAGTTTTCCATATCTAATGAAATTTTGGAAAAGAAATGGCCATTTGTGTCACGGAATACGGCTCACTGTGCAGTTTTTCCATTAATCATTCTGTATTGATCTAGCTGTTGAATTTTTGAGCTTTTCCAGTACATAGCTGTTCTGGGTAGGTTTTTTATATCACATTTTAACTCTTAATAATTGAGGAAACAGTTGACTAATGGATTCAGCTGCATCCAATGTAAGAGAGGCCAATGACATTCAGTAATTTTTGACATTACAAAAATAAGGTCCAAGTAATATTGCAGAGTACTTCAAATTGCATGAAAGATGGTCTAAAAGCTGTCCAGAAATTTGTTCCAGGAAGTCATTGAGCTCGTAAAAATAGCCTTAAGTTTTCTAGGGTATACTTTGAAGCTGCAAACATTGGTCAGCCTGAGAATATTAAGGAAAAACAGATTTTTCAGTCTAGCTACTAATGTAGATGTCTCGGGGAAAGCTGACAGATCCTCACTGGTTAAGAGCCATGGACACTGTCTATGATTCTTGTCACCATCCTCTAATTTCTTTCAGTTCAGGCAATCCCCATCATAAACTTTAACTTCTGTGTATTTGCTCAGAGCTTCAAATCCACTTTCATGCTGTTCCATAAGCCTGAAAATATCTCTTGCCCAGAGCATCCATGCTTCCTTCATGATTTTTTTAAAGAACTCTTCCTGTGGCCAGTTCTTCAAAGAACTGCATGGATATTAATAGCATTACATTATTCTTCTGACGTTCTGTGCTCTCAGGAAAAAATTTCTCTTTGTTTTCTCCTCCCCCTGCTCCATATACTCAGATTTCTCTCTGTTTTCATTATCTTTGAAGAAGGAAGCATTGTGCTAATTCAGTTTGTAAGTCACCTTAACCAGTAAAATGTCACACTTTCCCTTAAATGTCAAATACAGCAAAATCTGGGCTATCTGTTACCAGCAAGTGTGGCCAACCTCTTGATCATGTGATGTCTGTGCCGTGACAAAGCTGTATGGGTCTGACCACCACGAGAACATGCATGGACACACACACAAACCTGTTAAATTGAAACTACAGTCTCTGAAGTAATGTTTTCTTTCCTCTGACCCAGTTTTAACTACATTTTTTCCTGTTAGAATTGCCAGGTATAGAGAAAAAAAAGACTAATTTGGATAGAGAAATAAAAGCAGATATTGTACAAAGCCATTAAGCACAAGAGGAGGTCACATAGGCTGTGTGGTTGTTCTTCAGTAGTGTACAGTGTACATGCCCTACTGTAACATATATCAATAGCACCATGTGATCACTCTGCCCTGTTGGAAACCCCGAGTTTCTGAAATTCTGTGATTATGAGCACATTGGCAAACTCCTGCTCTGACACCAGGATCTTACACCACTTAGGGGCGGGACACCATTAGGCATGCAGATCCGCAGGAGTAGAGATCTTAATTGCAGGGTTAAACTTGGCAGAAGAAATGATGGCAGAGAGTTTGAGTTTATAGGGGAGAAAATGTCTACAGTCCACAAGACAGTGTCAGAATATCACAGTATAGCATACAGCTGGTTATGATAAAAACTAATCCTATTCTGGAACACCAGAGTCAGTGCGTCCCCAAATAACGCAGTTCAGAGAACCAAACAAAGGAACCAGAAAATGGCTTTGTTACAGATAATTTCACTTTTAAATAAATGTAACATTTTATTAGCTTACTAACATCAGAAAATAAGTAGGACATTGGGTGCATGGAAGTACATGCACACCAAAACTAAATGACATAATTTGGACTTCCATTTGAAGAAGGAGCAAACATTTATTTGTAGTCTTCTTTTTTGATGTATTGGTCACTTGTTCAGCAACATTTGTGTGTACAGCTGCACAATAGCTTAATGTAGATTCAGTGTAAATTTAGACATGTTTCCTACAGACACAAAATAATACGAGCAGGTGAGCTGTACTTGTAGTTAAGTAGCTATAGATATGTAGTAGGTCTATAGCTCTAGATACACAGATGTATAGGATTAGATACATAGATCTATAGAACTACATGGCAGTTTTGCTTGCAAATACACATGAATACATGCATGGAGTGAAGGAGAGAGAATGGGCACAATCTGAAACACAAGAGGGTCCCTGTGAACCTCAAGAAGCCCTTTTCTCATTGTGAGAGTGACAGCAGAGGTTGCCCAGGGAGGTAGAGGGGTCTCCCTTGGAGATAAGCAAATCCCATGCAGGCGTAGTCTTGGGCAGCTGGGTCTGGGTGGCCCTGCTTCAGCAAGGTTTGAACAGGCTCCGTCTGGGTATGCCTCTCCACCTCAGCTGGGGACAGAGTGGCTGGAGAGCAGCCAGACAGAGAGGGACCTGGGAGTCTGGATTGACAGGAAGCTGAACATGAGCCGGCAGTGTGCCCAGGTAGCCAAGAAGGCCAATGGCATCCTGGCATGTATCAGGAACAGCGTGGCCAGCAGGTCCAGGGAAGGGATTCTGCCCCTGTACTCAGCCCTGGTGAGGCCACACCTTGAGTACTGTGTCCAGTTCTGGGCTCCTCAGTTCAGGAAGGAGATTGAGGTCCAAAGCAGGTCCAGAGAAGAGCAAGGAGGCTGTGAAGGGACTCGAGCACAGATCCTATGAGAAGAGGCTGAGGGAGCTGGGGGTGTTCAGCCTGGAGAAGAGGAGGCTCAGGGGAGACCTCATCACTCTCTACAACTCCCTGAAAGGAGGGTGTAGCCAGGGGGGGGTTGGTCTCTTTTCCCAGGCAACTCTCAGCAAGACAAGAGGGCATGGTCTAAAGTTGTGCCAGGGGAGGTTTAGGTTAGATATTAGAAAGAATTTCTTTACAGAGAGTGTGATCAGACATTGGAATGGGCTGCCCAGGGAAGCGGTGGATTCTCCGTCCCTGGAGATATTTAAAAAGAGCCTGGATGTGGCACTCAGTGCCATGGTCTGGTAACTGCAGCGGTAGTGGATCAAGGGTTGGACTTGATGATCTCTGAGGTCCCTTCCAACCCAGTTGATTCTATGATTATTTTCAACATCTGTCATAATAGTATAAGTGTTTCACAAGTTTTAATCTGGTTATCATTTAAGCATCCTGTGAGTTAGAATGGAAGGTTTGACTAATTATTCTTTTGTAAAATACATCCTCTTACAAGAAGGGATTGAAAGATGAGAGAGAATTTTCAAGTGGGCCTGTTTAAGAGTTGTCATTTGGGTCTTTGATTTCCCTTGCTTCTTTCAAAATCCCAACTTTAGTTGCATAGGCTGTGGAGCTTAAGGTTATGCATCATACACAGTAGAGAAAGAAAGGTGGCTTTTGATCTCCAAGGTCCCAAGCTTCTGGAACTTTTCTGTTGAAAAGTAATGCATAAGCTTATAAAACCTCTTCTTAAGTGTGATTTCAAAGTAGCTCACTTAAGTTGTTTCTATAAAGCCCCCCCCAAAATTTTAAGAGTAAGGAGTCTGGAATGACATATTACAGTAGCATGAAATGGCACAGTTATGCTAGCCAGCTGTGTATGCCTATATTCCTGTGCCTTGAGTCTTCCTTCCCTATTTTTTTTTTCAGCCAGCTGTGCTGTTTGCTTCCCACTGTAATGCATTTTCTTCCAGATGGGGGAATAAAGCACTAGATTTTTCTTTTACAGCTGAACTATCAAGACAAGTAAATAATACAATTAAATGCAAATAAAGGATAAAATTGTACATAAAAAATATGACATTAGCTTGGAAGGCAACAGGGAAGCTAAAAAGAACCAAATAAAAACCATCATCATACTTGATTTGATTTCTGCCACATAAATTCTGTGCCAGAATTTATAGTAGATTTCCATTTCAGATTTCCTTTGATCTGAGCAAGATTTTACCCAAACACGTATAACAGAACCTACCAGAAAATACTATTGATGAGGGCAGACAATTTTGGTAAAGACTTAGAGTTTTCCTGAAGTTTCCAGAACTTCCAGTGAGAGTAATTCCTGAGCAGTTTTAATGTCAAATTCCTGTTCTGATAGCAAAAGCAGACAGCATGGACAGCTCGCTAATTGCCATTATTTTAATACAGCCAAATTTGTGACCAATATGAATTGCAAATTTAGAAATATTTTCCCATGAAATAATATGTGCCTTTTTAGTTAACTGGAAATCTCTCTACCTGTTAGTGCTCAACATTTTTTTCCCATGTGGAACAGCTGAGACTCACAGTTGCAAGTATATTTTGAAGCATTCTATCATGTAATATCTTTGTACCTCTACATTTTTCTCCCCCGTCAGAGACTATGAAGAAGATATTTCAAGAAAAGGGCATCATGGCAGGAGAAGAAAGAGTTTTTAAACCACATCTGACCTTCATGAAGTTGTCAAAATCCCCACAGCTACGTAAGCGGGTGAGCTCACATTTCACATTGCTCAGCAGCTGTCTAGAAAGTTTTAATTTGAAAACAAAAAATGGAGTTTTTTATGCTACAGCATCATACATTCTACCTTGTAACCAGCAGAAGAGGTAAATGACTTGAAAATACTGATTTTTAAAGAAAAAATAATTAGTACATGCTCTGTATAAACAGTAGCCCTTTACTGTATGGTAGTTAGCACTCTGTCTTCCCAGGACAGTAATATCATGGTCTGTATTGTTTTGTGAAACTCTCTAAGACCAAAGGATGAAAGTATTTGTTCAAACTTACAGAACTTTTATTAGGATATAGATTATATGATACAGTTTATTTGGATAGTTTAGTTTGGTTAGTCTGTAAGAGAAAAAAACAAATAAATAATGGACTTTATATTTGGATCATGCATAATATGCAGACTGTCAGTTCCCTCTATTGAATTCACTTCGCTGAATTTCAGAGTAGCAATGAAAAACATTTTCTATATTCTCTCAGGCAGTTATCTTGCCTATTTATTTGCTTTTGGGGCAAAATACACAAAAATAGGGTAAAACTGTGATGGTAAATTTGTAGAAGCAATTCTAGTATATCTAGTTATTTCATACTAGTTTGACAGTAATATTGTATTATTTAACATAAGGTATAGGTCCATAAATTTTTTTCCTGACATTATATAGAATGTTTTTATGTGATCCTTGAACATTGACCAGGAAAATAGTTTTCAGAAAAAAAATATTTAAAAATAAGAATGAAAGTATATAATAGAAATATTTAGAGTTTATTTTTTTCCTTAGTAGTAAGAATTAAAGAAGAATACTTTAAAAATTCACTAGGAATAATCTCAAAAAATGCTGAAGGTGCACGTTTAAATTAAGTATTATCGTGGAATCAGTAAGAATGCAGTAAAATCTGAGATACATCAGGAAGCTTCAAGGGTATACATACTCACCCTGAATCAGAGAAGAGGACTTTTCCACAGATAGTAAGTGGTTTGTTATTGGTATTAAATTTGTAAGCTCCAATAAGCTTTTGCTTGTATTAATAATTGGTTTCTAAAACACTCATTTTAAAAATTCCTTCTGGAATATCAGTTGCTCAGTAATTCAATTCTTTGGTCAAAATATCTGAGACAATAAGGGTGGGTTTTTGTGCCATTATGTTTTTTTGGTTGGTTTTAGTTGGTTGTTTGTTTTATTTACATTTATCTACCTTGCATGAAATGTTAGCTAGGATGCATTCTTTCTGTGTTCTGATATTCACTGCTTTTGACAGAACCAGGTCAATGTCATTCCAAATCATCTCCCTTAGTCCTCCATAATATTGGATAATGCATGTGGTATACTAAAGATACCCTGTATAGAAAGATATTATTTATTACAAATATGTAATTTTTTTCTCTGTCAATCTGCTGTCAGGCATAAGCATCCATCTTCACTATAATTGTTTCACTGTGTCTGTTCATTAAGTGAGATAGTTTCATGCATTTTCTGAAAACAATAAATAAAAACGTGAAACATAAAAAGGATTACTATTTTGTAGCATGTTTCATTATATCTAACTGTATTTTCAGATCAGTACTCTGTTAAGCCACTGTCCTTCTAATTACATCAAAATTCCATAAAAGTTATCTTTTGGGGAAAACAAAAATATATTTTTCAAACCTTACTGTAGATACAGACATTTTTAAAATGCATATATTGTGCATATTTTAGTTTTCCCAAATTGTTGCTTATCTTTACAAAGCAAAGAGTCTGATAATTCAGTATTTAATAAAGATCTCAAAAAAACTGGCTTTCCACTTTGAAGGCACAGCATTAAGCTAAAAATGTTAAATGTAAAAACCTTGAAAACAGACATTAATGCAGGATAAAATATGAGATAAAGTGGGTTACAGAAAAGCTGTCTGGGTTACTCAGCTCCCTTTGGCTTCTCATGTTAAAGAACTTCCCTATCTACTCAGAAGTGGGAGCAATGCATTCTTCATAATTAGTTTGACAATTCTGAGATCAAATGTACCACTGAAATCTTCCACAAAATAAGGAAGTTGTGTGTGGCTCTGGGTGTCGTTGTGGAAAAAGATAAAAAGATATAATTTACTTGCACTTGTTTAGCTGTTTCCTTAGCTCATTCTTTGGAGGCTAAGAATCTTGGACTGGTGTCATTATCTTCTATACAAAGAACCTAATGAGTCACAATGAGGGAACCAACTAGAATTTTGCATTTGAAGATAACATTTCTATTCCTGCTTCACTCCCTAGCCCGCTGTATTGCAGCAGGTCAGTCACAACCCTTCTGTCATTTGTCCAGACTGCTGTTTATTTCAGGGTGTGTTGTGAAGCAGACTTCATAAATGCTTAATGACATTCGAGATCCTTTGATACCTTGTGCTGAGTGGCTCAAACACTGCGAAATTTCATAAGCAGATGATGACTGACAGCTAAATTGCTCTGGTGGCATCTGCTATCCTCAGCTTAGACAATGGTTGACAGGAAAAATTCCCTCAAAAATACAATTTATGAATAATAAATATATTCTTTTGTACTGGATATCTTCAGAATGCTGTATGTATAATTAGTTGACGAGAATATGTTAGTGAGAAAAAATTGTTTGTATTTACAACACTTGTAAGTGCTGTACAAGGCCTGATTCACTGTTACCATTATTCAGTGGTAAGGCAGTCAAGGTGCTAAATTATTTTGCAGGCTGTTTTATGATGAGTGCACTGGAAACAGCAGTAGCTGCATGATTCAGTAATTTATTAGTGTATTTTTAAACATAAATTAGGTTAAACTTTTGCCACTACCCTCATTTCATATAGAGATAATATAAGGTACTTAACTTTGTAATAGAAATAATAATTAATCCATCATAAAGGAGGAAATTCTACCTTGAATCAAATCCAAAGCTGTGTCTCCACGTTCAGATCTTTTCAATCTCAAATTCATCTTTTTGCTATCTTCAACTAGGCATACTAGCTAACATTTAATACTGGTAATTATTAAGGTAATTACTTTTTTCTCATATAAATTTTCTCTCAGTTTATGTGACTTCAATATTTTAGGCTTCTTTAAATGAAATATAGCTGAAGAGAGATGTAGTATATCTGCTGATGCCTTTTATTGACTATACTGTAAGCATTTACAGCAAATTTTGGAAGTCAGTCTACAAGTTAGCTGATGTTTCTTCTGTCTTATTTAAATAATGTCAGACACTTTTCTCATTCCAGTAAAGGTTATTACTTCTGTTATACTTACATGTCATGTCTCCTGCTTCATTAATTTGTTAATGATTTTTTGTTGCATATGCATACACCAAATCCTATGTTCAGTAAAGATCCTGTGCATGATAAGAGAAATTAAAGGGAACCCTCAGCTTCTGGTATTATTTATTCCTTTACTAATACGTTTTACTCAGTACTCAAAAATAGACTACAAAACGGGAATTTCTGTCTTACATACCTCGTGTAGTTTTCAGTTTCCTAGTTGTAATTTTGCTTTTACTTATACCCATATGGCATAGCTACATAGTTGTACCATACAGGACCTTAAGAGAAGAGAGTGACCCTCAGTAAAACCAAAGCAGTCCCCCTGTTTATCCATTCCTACTGATACTGACCTTCAGAATTCTTTGTATAATAACTCCTGGGATCTCCGGCATTTTGGGCAGGAAAGGAATACAGCTCATTAGATCTCTCTGTATTTTCACCTATCAGCCTTCATGTAAGTGTTTTGTATTGTGATAACTGCTGCTTGCTGGTATGGGAGTCTCAGGAGCATAGTTATTGGGAAACTTTGATACTGATCCTAAAAGGGCCGAAAGAATCACTTTTATGTAATACAAAACAATAAACACTTTGCTTTCACAGTCTTATGAGACCAGCAGAAACATTTTATGATTTTTCTACAGCATTTTTTTTTTAATATGAAGGTCTAGCAACAGAGGCAGAAAAAGCACAAACTGGATGACCAAACAGCTGGAAGAGTTTCTTGAATTCTCTTTCATTCCTCCTGCATTCATATCATACACAATATTGCAGAGATATGTAATGACAGTACTTCTTTTCTAACAAGAAGAAGAAGAAGCAAGGACATACACTACAGTTTGTTGCGAGCTGTAACATGTGGTGTAAGGTGTTAGTTTTAGTGATCAGTCTTTAAGTTACCAAACTCTCCTACAGAACACAGTAGATACAACAGAATGCATGCTTTTACCCTGTTACAGGATGGAGGCTGCAGAAGGCAGCACCTCTTTACGCATAAACTCTTCTAAGTCCACATTGGGGTCATCAAGGTCTAGGCAAAGAAACTTTTCCACGACAGACTTGCATTTTTCCATCCTATCTCCTTTTGAAGGATGATCAATACATTTGATAGGCTTTCCGTTGCGAATCAGTTCTGACACTTCCACTCCTCTGTCAATAATTTTGGCTGGCATGCCTGCTAATGCAGCAATGTTGGCAGCATGACTAACAGTGGATATGCCCTGCTTGATCTGATAGAAAAATATCAATTCATCTCCATCTTGGTGGGTCTCCATGGTCAGGTACTCCAGGAGAGGTGTGTCAGGCAGGAGTTCTAGATGCATTAAGCTGTGAAAATTAGTGGAGACAAAGACCTGTGGACACTGGGTTCCTTGACTGATCCAGTGTCTCAGAACAGCAGCCAGCAGGGAGAGGCCATCCAGTGTGTTGGTCCCTTTACCAAACTCATCAATAAGTACCAATGACCTCTCTGTAGCATTGTTTACTGCCTTGGCAACCTGGTTAAGGTCAATCATGAAAGTAGAGAGACCTACAGAGACTGATTCCCTACTATGAATTCTTGTGTAAATCCCATCAATTTCTCCAATCTCCGCCTCTGCTGCAGGGACGTAGCTGCCGATTAGAGCCATGAATACTATAAGACCCACTTGCTTTAGGTAGATGCTCTTTCCAGATGAGTTGGGCCCTGTGATGATCTTGATTCGTCTGGTAGCCTCGCCACTGTTCACAGGGTTGGCGACAAAGGTCTTTGCACATAGTTCCATGAGTGGATGCCTCCCATCCTTGATGTGGAAGCCATGGCGGTGAGTGAAGCGTGGCCGGCAGTAAGCATTCTCCCGGGCCATCGCTGCCAGAGCCAGGAGCACGTCTAGGTGTGCCGTATATTCCACCACACTGTTAAGAACATCAGACTTCTCCAAGATCTTTGTCTGCAGCTGGTGCATAATGAGTGTTTCCTGGTCTCTGATCTCACAGTGCAAGTCACCCAGCAGGCTGTCTAGCTCCTTCGTCCTAGCACTTCTGTAGTGCAGTTTGTCCTCTGACAAGAACATGAAGTCCAAGCCTTCGATTTCGAAGTCGCTCTTATCCACCATAGTTGGCAGCCGTGGAATGGAGAGAAGGAACCCAATCAAAGGAATGTAGATCACACAACAGGAGGGAATGTGATTGTCCAAGTTCTCCAGTTCTTTTCGTGCCACTTCTGTAAGGAAGTCTGACAGTCCCATCAACTTTCGTTTTTTCTCATCAATGGTTGGGTCCACGTTGGGTCTAACAGTGAAGCGGTTCTCTGAGTTGCTGCCTTCAAAGTCCACCACTTTGCTGATTAGATTAGCAATGTAGTGCAGATCATCAGTGAAGACACGTGAAATAGTCTGAAAGAGTTCAATATTGTTGGGCAGAGAACGACAAGTGTCTCTTAGGCACACTGCACTGTGCACTGTCTTATAGAGTGCTTGCCAGTCACTGACTTTTGTGTTGGAAAGAGTCATTCTTTTTAGAATCAGAGGCACGTTTTTAATATTCTTGAGGCAGCCTTGAAGAGTGAGGACTGTTTCGTGGTTCTGAGCCATCAGGAAGAAGTTGATAACATCGAGCCGTTTGTTCAGCTCTGTCAAGTTCCGAGTAGGCCTTGTGAGCCACAGCCTGAGCAGTTTTTCTCCCCATTTGCACCTGCAGCGGTTTAAAATTCCATATAAACTGAACCCTTCTTTTAATCCACTGGAGAGCTTATACACAGATGGATGGATATCACTTTTAAATATCTGCAGGACACAGTATGTGTCTTGGTCCATATTCACAGTATCTGACAGCACAAACTTTTTAAAGGCCAGAATAGGAACTGCAACACTGCTTTCTTCAAGTTCAACTCCAACCCTTCTCCTGTCTAGAAACTTAAGGAGTCCCCCAAGGGTTCGTATCATGAGTGGGTTTTCAAAAGGGATGATTGAGGACAGGTAGAGAATTTTCTCTGTTGCAGTCATGTGAGATGGGATAAATGGGAATTGCCTAGATAGGATCCGTTGCTTGCTGACTTCTAGGCCAAAATCCATGTTAGGAAAAAGGACAACTTCTGGTTTTCCTATCTCTTTATCACCAGCTGTCAGGTTGGTCAGGAATTTGGCGATATTTTGGTCCTGTTTTGCACTGGTCACTATACATTTAGGATTAACTTCTCCAATTACTTTTTGCAGTAGCCTGAGGTCTTCATTATCAGGTATGTCAGGCATGAAGTAGACTGAGCAGTCTTCTGTATCATAATAAGTAATTGCAAGCTGCCCTGCATACCATAAAACAGACATGTGTGTCTCAGAGCACTCTTGGTCCTCTTGTTCAGGCCCAAGTGGTGGTGGCAAGACACAATCTGTGGCTGGTGTGGTATTCATTCTGCTGGAAAAAAATTTTTATTTGCAAATCATCCAGAAAGTACTGAGAAGTAACTTGTAATTGAGAAAGCACTTATTCTTCCAACTCTGGAGAAACTAAGATGCTACCAAGAATTAAAAGATACGTTATCTGTTCAAGTGAAAAGTTGCAGCCCACGACTACAGCCACCATCTTGCTTCCAAGCAAAGCATAACTGACTGAAGTACCAGCAATGCTGGAATAGTTTTACAGTTTTTCTTCGTATCTTTTATTTTAGTAAGTATACATGTATGCCCAAATACACATAAATGCAATGGTGTACATGCATATGTATATGCACATACAATATCATCCTCGGGGGTATGGAATACCCCCATGCACTGACCACAGCTCCTCACAACAATATATCCACATTGGTTATGGTGTCAGGGTTCTATCAGGGTTTCTATACAGCACCATCACCTAGTAACAGTTTCTATCCAAGTACAGAATGTATGGCTCCAAGGATCAACCCTTGCAAGGCTTTTACATGAAACTGTAAAGTCTTGCATCTGGGAAAGAACAACCCCAGGTACCAGTATAGGTTGGGGGCTGAGCTGTTGGAGAGCAGAAGAGGGGAAAGGGAGCTGGGGGTGCTGGTGGATGGAAGGATGAGCATGAGCCAGCAATGTGCCCTTGTGGCCAAGAAGGCCAATGGCATCCTGGGGTGCATTAGAAAGGGGGTGATTAGTAGGTTGAGACAGGTTCTCCTCCCCCTCTCCTCTGCCCTGGTGAGGCCACATCTGGAATATTGTGTCCAGTTCTTGGCCCCTCAGTTCAAGAAGGACCAGAAACTGCTTGAGAGAGTCCAGTGCGGAGTGACCAAGATGATGAAGGGAGTGGAACATCTCCCTTGTGAGGAAAGGCTGAGGGAGCTGGGGCTCTTCAGCTTGGAGGAGAGTGAGGGGTAACCTCATTAATGTTTATAAATATGTAAGGGGTGAGTGCCAGGAGGATGAAGTCAAGCTTTTCTCAAGGTGACCAACAAGGAGCAATGGTTATAAACTGGAGCAAAGGCTGTTCTGTATAAATACTAGGAAGAATTTTTTCCCTGTGAGGGTGACAGGGCAGTGGCACAGGCTGCCCAGGGAGGCTGTGGAGTCTCCTTCCCTGGAGACATTTAAAGCCCACCTGGATGTGTTCCTGTGTGACCTGTGCTGTAGGTGACCCTGCTCTGGCAGGGGAGGTTGAACTCAATGATCTTTCGAGGTCTCTTCCAGCCCCTCACTTTCTACAATTCTGTGATTCTATGATTCTACCTGTTCTCCTCACAGAGTCCACAGTCATCAGCAGCAGCCCACTTCCAGCCCTCTCCCACCTCTTCCCCCTCCTCACCTCACTCTCCTCACAGATGAGCAGCTTGTTTCGGCTTCTATGTCTCCTTGTAGCTCTAAAGTTTTATCTTCACCCTCTTCCCTCTCCGGGCAGCTGCTTGGCTCTCCCTGCCACCCTCAGGCCTCACCACTGCCATGTCGTGTGCACCCCTTCCCCCAGGCCGCGGCCGCCATCCCGCCCGCACCCCTGAGGCGCTGCTGCAAACGTGCGGCTGCCCTCAGCTGCCGGTGCCCGGTGCAGTCCTCTTATGGCAGCAGTTCCCTCCCTGCCTTCATGTGGGGAATGGACCCTCAGCTACCGTAGCAGCCTCCTGGTTGAATGGGAACACCTCTTTCCTCCTGGCTCAAACTTGTCCTGTCAGCAGCTGACTTCCACCCTCCCTGGCTCCCTCAGAGACCTGCACTGAGGCGGAAGAAGAAGAGGCTGTCAGAAGCCCAGCCCACTAGCTAGGAAGGGATGCCAAGTGTCTGCTCCCATATAGCATCTCCATGAGCTGCTTTTGCATCACCTTTCAGCGTTCCAGCAGAACCCATGGCTTTCCCTCCCCTCTTCTAGGCTCCTTGCCCTTGTCACCTTTTGTGGCTTCTGCAGTTCACTGTTCAGTGGAGCTGCTTTGAGCAACTGTAAATGAATGTTCATATGCAGCCCTCACCTCTGGGGAGATGGATGTGTAGTGCTGGAGCAAAGCGTTTTGGTCTGCCACATAGAACCTGAAGCTGCTTACTGTACGATGCTGGAGACCTTGCTTTGCAGTCATGTTAAGGCCTACTACCATTTCAGCCTTCCTGCCCTGGGTCCCACAGAGGGACAAACACTGCCTGGGTGCCTGCTGACAGCAGCCATGGGGACTGCGTGCAGCTGGAGGGTTTAGCTGCAGGCTGGGGACAGCTGGCTGCACCTTTCCCACCTGCATACAGAAGAAGCACAGACAGTTAAGACATGAAAGGGTGGTTGTCTCCATGGTGCCCTGCCAGGCTTGCAAGTGGTCCACATGCAACATCTCTACAGGCCCACATGACACAGCCATGTCCCTTTACAGCCATCAGTTCATTACAGTGCTTCCTCAAGAGGCAGGTGTTGTCCCTACTCCCCCTTCAGCACCAAACATTTCAAATGGCCTCTCAAATACTACTGTTTCTCACTGTCCCCTCCGTAATCAACATCTATAACTTTCCCATGTGGTAACAACTACTTTCACTGCTGCTGCTCCAGACTTTTGCAATGAAGAAATGAATGGTGACCTTCCCATGTACCTGCATCGTTTCATCCTTTCACATCATATAATTACAAACAGTACTCCACAAAGTTACTAAAACTAGGTGGTTTTCCATGGCTGCTTTTTCAAGTAACTTTCAGTAGTGTATCACAATTCTAATTCAGTTCCTGAGCATTCATGGTTTGATTCACACCTTACCAACCTGTTTTTGACAGGCAACATCCCAGCCTATTGTAAATGCTATTTTTCTATTGGAGCGTGAAGTGATTTTGATTTTTCCCTCATTTTATTCCACAAGTACTCTAGGCTTCACATTTTGACAAGTGTTCAACTGGCTGAAAAGGTCTTTTTTTTATTGCTGATTGATGTCTGAATGTATTTCAAAGAACTGTTAGCAAAAAAGCAAAGAATGATGATTTAATTTCAAAATAAAGTACATAATGACTAATTTAGCCATAGACTATCACATTTTAAATAATGACAGTGATGTGGGGATAAATGTACACTTCCAAGTAGGTTGTATCTGAAGTTAAGAACATCCGCCACTAGATGTCATCATTTCAGAGATTAAGGACATTGGAAAACATTTCTGACCTTCACTAAATTCAGTTTTAGCACATTAAAAGTCTACTTTAGAGAAAGAGACCAAAAGCCTGTACGTTAGACTTTAGAGAAAGAGACCAAAAGTCTGTATGTTAGACTTTAGAGAGCCAAATGTACAGATATTTAGTCAGGCAAGTAAATAATTGCGTACCTAAGTAGTAAGGCAATTGCGTACTCAGTAGACATCCAGCACTGAACTTGTCTTGCAAATGAGCAGTTGTGTATGAAGCAACAAAAGAAATGCATGAGTGTGATGCTCAGGTGAATGGATATACTGTAAAGGGGTGAGGAAGGAGACTGTCTGTCCCCCTAAGGGTGTCTAGGCAAGGACCTTTTAATTTTAGAAGGGGGAAATAAAAAAAGGAGGGAGCCCTAAAAAACACATAGAGACAAAAAGCAGACTATCCTAGGATAAGGGAGGCAGCAGCCAGAGGCAAAGCTGGTCAGCCACACAGGTTGAACAGGGCACGTACAGTGTGGGGATGTTTTATGTCAGTAGGATTGTCTGGTTGAGTACTTAGTCAAACGAGATGGTAAGGGAAAGGGGGCAGCTATAAAGGAAATATACAGAGACACCAACCCGTCAAACTCAACAGACATAATCAAGAGACAAACCTAATTGGTAAAACAAATTGATGGGCCGTCAGGAAACCTCAGGCAAACCAGTACTTTACAGCTATTGGGATATAAAACTGAGGGTCCAGGGTATGAGGGGGTTCGTGGGGACTGTATAAAGAGATGGGGGCTGTGGAGGGAAATGGGATGAACAAAGGAGAAGTGGACAGAATGGGGTGTAAAACGGGCTGCTCTTATGTACAATGAGTCTGATGGACATGCTTGTCTGACCAAGCTGGTGTGCTGGGTCCTGGCTGCTGGGGGTAAATATCTGTAGCTCCCCAACCTGTGTGTGTGAGAGAGGTGCAGGTGTTCTGCCTAACCTCAAGCTGGGCCAGCTGGCAACCGGGGACACATGGGCTGGATAAGGAGGCCTGGGGTCTGGGCAGAGGTGCCAGGTGGTTAGAGAGGCCATGAGAGTGCTTGGGGGATGCACAGGTGCGCTTGTGACCCTGGAAAGAGTCCTGTGCACACCTGCACTGAGGACTTTGTGTCTACTGGGGACTGTCCAGGCTTGTGTCTCATGTGATCATGTATGTGGGTGCTGTTGAAGGCAGCACCTTCTGTAGTGAAATGAGGCAACCAGGTGCCATTAATTGCCAGGGAGTGGGCATGAGCTTGTGTTAAGCCCACCTGTGCCTGATTAGGGCGGGCCCTAACTGCGCATGAGCAGGATCGGGGGCCAATAAAAGGTAGGAACTCACAACCTCAGCATGCTTGGCTTTTACTGCTTCTATGAGCACTGCGCTAACCTGACTGCGCCCCTGGAGCTTTGTCTCAGCACCGCACTAACTTGGTTGCGCCATCAGAGCTCTTCACCACTAGGGTGAGACTCAAGTGGCACAGCCGGTTAGCGCATGGTACTTATACAACAAACCTGAGCAATGCTGAGGCCGTGGATTCGAGCCTCAGCATTGAAACTACAATGGAATGTGGAGCCCTAAACTCATAACTACTGGAATAAGGTTTTCTGAAAACAGCCTATCAGAACATAGAGGGTTTTAGATTTATTGAGGTAAAAAGTCTAATATTAGTTAAATGAAACCACATGTTCATGTTTGGTGATTTTAAAGACCCAGAAAATTGCCCTTGATGAAGGGCTGAAGTACTTCCTTATAGTAGCATGCCCAGCAATGAAAGCAAGAATAATTTCTAGCTAAACATTTCATGAAGACTGTTGCCAACCATTGGAAGCGCAAGTTATAGCATTGTGTATATTGATTTGTTTCCTACAGGACTGAAGAGGGATGGGTAGAAAGAAGGTGTAATAACACTTTTATTTCCTCATTTAAGTTTTGCAGCAGACAGTGCTTAATTAAAACAAAAAAAATGGTGTATTATTCAGTGTTCTTTTTGCATCTTGAAGTAGTTGTCCATTCAAACCATACCTCTGATTAAAATTGAAAGTATAGGAATTTAATATTAAAATACAGTTTTCTAGCAGAATACCTAATTGAATTTTATGTTGCTATTCAAAGGTGAAAAAAATTGACTCAAGGCTGTACGAAGATTTTAAAAGTCATTATTTCGGAGATGAAATCTTGCACCGCCTAGATCTTTGCTCCATGTTGAAAAAAAAACAACCGAATGGTTACTACTACTGTGAGTCCTCTGTTGTTGTTGGTAAGTACATCTTCAATTTCCTCTTCCATCAATTGTGTCTATAAGTTACATGAAAAGCAATTTTCTTCTGGAGTGCATGTTAGGTGATTCTTGTAGTAATATCCATGGAGTCTGGCAGAAGTCGGCCCTTCCATCCTGTCTCTCCAGGAGTAACACTGTGTAATGCTTCTTGCCGACAACTGAAGTTTATGTTCAAGTCTTCATCTCCACAATCCAATTTCATTTCTCATCCTAAACAGAGTGTTAAAGATGAATGCCATGTATCACTCTCCGGAGTTATTCACCTCTGTTGACTATAAAGACAGCCCGTGTGACTAAGGCAGATTAGAGGTAGTAATTACAGATGATTACAGCTCAATGAAGTGTCTCTGGTTTGGCAGAGATCTGACCTTACTTGGACAAATATACAGAGAGAGGTTTCAGTGGTATACCAGAATGTTATCAAGTCTCTAAATATCATACAGACACCTTGCCTAAATCATTGCAATGCTAGAAATTATAGTTGTGTCCTTCTGCTTTGCCTGAACAGAAGCTTTCCATCCCTGTGATTAATGGTCTAGGCTAGTCTTTTCAGTTCTGCCACAAGGTATGTATAACTTCAGGTGGTACACATGAAAGGTCTGCTGACTGAATGAGTAGAGGGTAATGGCTTGTACAATAAACCTCTCTGTGATGATTAGTTACCAGCAGCTGATTGTGCATCTTGGGACTGCTATTAATCATGTTAAGAACATGATTTAAATCACTCTAAGTGGAATGACTAGAGAATATGGAGGATTTTTTTCTTAAATGTAATCACCTCTAAATCTACTAATATATTACATGATGGGAATCTCTTTCAACAGTACCAATCCTGCACCTGCTGATCTTTAAGAAATCAGATGACACAAGACAATGGTCAAGTAGCAATACAGCACAAGTTTTTCTATGTTGATTGCTTTTCCTACATTTCCTAATAAGGTTGATTCTTTATATATAGTCGTGCTGGACATGAATCTCAAAAGACAAGTTCATAGCAGGGAACAGGTTGTAGACTTTAGAGCTCTGTTTATAGTCTTTGTAATGGTACAGCTTGTTTTTACATTATTGGGATTTTTTTTTCTGCAGTCATGTCAAAGGTTTTATGTGTTGGTGTTGGAAGGCAAAGAATTCTGAGTTTCATGCTAAAGGTTCATGTGAAGCCTAAAATTTGTATTTTTTCTTTACAAACAGTGAGACTTTTTTTGGAATTTTGTCAATGAACAATAACTCCATCTCAGCAAGAATATGGACAGTCTTAATAAGACTTAATAAAGCAGTCCTAACTTTGACCCACTTCAGGGAAAGACAACATCTGTTCTTGTATGGCTCCTCTAAAAATAGGAAAGAAATATAAAAAAATCTTTTACAAGGATCCTCAGTAATAAAATGCATACTTATAGACTAGGAAAAATTTACAAAATTTACAAAAAATAATAACAAAAATTTGTTATTATATACCGTGCAACATTTTCCAGATTTTTCATAATAAGCAGCAATATTTAAAAAAAAAAAGTTACTAGAAATCATCCCAACAAGCTAATTACCAAGTGGATTTGACATTTCCGGCTCCAAAGCATTCTAGCCTTAGTAATGAAAATATTCATGAACAAGGAATGATCAGACCTTCAGAAAGAAAGAAAAAAACATGCAACATCAGGGAAATCTTCCAAGACTGCTACCATCCCAACTATCTGAACAGAAAAAACTTCATTGGAATCTTTTCTCACGTGGCCAGTTTTAAAGGAAAGACCTGTCTTCATCATTAAGCAATAAGGAACTGAAAAAGATGAATTCAATTTATTATGAAGATACATCCACAAGGACTAAAAAATGTTGAAAGGATGAAAGCTTCTTTTTGTTATGAAGATGTATGGTTAAGGACTAAGAAGTTCCTAGAAGATGAAGATTTTATGAAGCTACTGTGATCATCCCCAAATTCTGCAAAATCATTAAAGGGATGGTGAGCATAAAATAGAAGAACTTCTGATCCAGGCACTTGTAATGTTGAGCTAATTTTGATGGAAAGATCCAAATTTCAAAGGCTTATAATTGACAGAAATGCATGTGAATATGCATTATATTCATATTTTCTAAGTATATGCTGTTTTTTTCTTCACTATTAAGACTGCCTGGCTAGTCATAGAGTCATAGAAAGTGAGGGTTTGGAAGGGACCTCGAAAGATCATCGAGTCCAAACCCCCTGCCAGAGCAGGGTCATCTACAGCACAGGTCACACAGGAACACATCCAGGTGGGCTTTGAATGTCTCCAGGGAAGGAGACTCCACAGCCTCCCTGGGCAACCTGTACCAGTGCCCTGTCACCCTCACAGGGAAAAAATTCTTCCTTCTATTAATACAGAACAGCCTTTGCTCCAGTTTATAACCATTGCCCCTTGTCCTATTGCTAGTCACCCCTGAGAAAAGCTTGACTCCATCCTCCTGGCACTCACCCCTTACATATTTATAAACATTGATGAGATCACCCCTCACTCTCCTTCAAGCTGAACAGACCCAGCTCCCTCAGCCTTTCCTCACAAGGGAAATGTTCCACTCCCTTCATCATCTTGGTCACTCTGCACTGGACTCTCTCAAGCAGTTCCTGGTCCTTCTGGAACTGAGGGGCCAAGAACTGGACACAATATTCCAGATGTGGCCTCACCAGGGCAGAGCAGGGGGGGACAGGTTATACCTGGTCATACCTAGTACCTCATCAACGGTTTTTCAAGATGCGGGTTGTTTAATTCGTATTGATATAAAACTAACACTCTGTTGGAGACAAAGGATGTCCATGAACAGTTAGTACTCCTAAATTCCTGAGTTTTGGAGTAGCTTTAGATAAATAATATCAGCTTTAAAAGTTAGTGCTGGTTTCAGAATTTTGGTGACGACTTGGTTTCTGTCTTGTGGCAAAGTGTACCTCAATGCTGCAGCACTGGTGGAAGTGGAACTTAAAGCTAGTGGAAGTGCTCAGTGGTCTTGAGGAGTGTTTTGAGGACTTCTGATTAAATGGTTATAGAATACTTTAGACAAGTCAGGTACTTTGCAAATGCTAATTGCTCTTAGTATTTTTGTTTGCACCCAGGGCCGATTTCATTTAGCCTAGGTAGACTGTTGCAAAACTAATCAAAAGCAGTACATAGATGTATGTCTCATATATCTGTGTATATAACTATATCTAATGTCTTCTGTATGTGTACAAATATTTATGTGCATCCAAATGCTTAGAGAAAGAGATATGAGAAGATTATTTAGCATGGTATAAAATTTTTCCTTCAGGTGAAATCAAGGCTTTACTATTCACAAATACACTTCAGAATGTTTTTGACTATGTATCTGATTGAGGAATTTGGTAAATAATTCATTATGAATAAAGGCTGTTCAGTGTATATTTGGTAGATCTTGACAATATTTTTTCAAAACATTTGTTTAAATCTCTCTCTTTGATCTTATCTTGTTACTGACATCTCAGAATGCTAAAATGAGACAGTCAGTCATTCAGCTGTCTTTTGAATCTGAGTCCCATTAAATGGTTTATAATGGCAGTCAATCAAGTGGTTTTCAAAGAAAGAATTAGATGCTTGTTTGGCTTTAGCTCAATCCTGGTGTGACAATGTGTGAAGAATTTAAGGGAAATATGGTTGTCACAGTCCGAACAGAATTCTCTGAAATATTTTTACAGGAGTACTACATCTGGCTTTCTCTAGCCATAGTAGTTGAATGGATGTTCTTCAGTGATGTGACATTAAGAAAGAATCAGAAGAGAGAACAGAGGAAAGGAGTCATTGATATATGAGACAGAAAATAGATGTGATAATGCCACTTTATGAACTCATAATAAAACTGAGAAGAAATAGAAGACTGAAAATAGAAGAATTGGAAGTTAATTGATAGTTGGCTAGTTTGTCAACATTCCTTGGCTTGCTTTTTTAAAAATGCACTTACAGTGACAGCAGAAGTACAGTAATATTTCACCTTCACCATTAATGCAGTCTGCAATATGAACTTTGCCCAGTTTGTCTGAAATCTGTTTAAAGTGACACTGTTTTAAACAAAGGGCAAGGCTGGCACTTGTCTTCTTCAGATAACTGCTGCTTCTGTGTCTACAGATGGTTTGATCAGTGAATCACTTCTAAATTAATGAAATATGTTTTGATTTTATCTGTTACCTATCCTTTCATCTTCCTCTGTAATTTAAAGATGCCCCTAGATCTGTTTCTTTTACTCCTTAGTTTTTCTTTCCTTGGCAGTCTATTTGTAAGCTAGCTTCTACTTTCTCCACTCTATTAGGCTGTAACTACTCTTGAGTTTCTTGCGTATCTATGACACTCTTCCTAAATTTTAATTAATGTATGGCAGTCAAACTGCTTTTGGACAGAAATGTCTTGGGCACATTCCCAGAGGCTATTTCTTAATAACTGAAATTAGTAATTAATTCACTGTTTGTGTTGAGTTTATCCACAGCTGCTGCAATTTTGTGCATACAGTATGTTTTGCCTAGATAAAAAGCAACAGGTATTGTATGCTAATCAGTAAAGTCTTTCCCTAAAGCACTATTTCTCAGCACAGTCATGTCAATATTTGCTTATAAAAATAATTCTTTTAAACATGGAAGAAAACCACTCACATTTTAATAAATAACCAGGCTGTTTATGGACAGTGACTAGAAAGTGGCTATTAATTGTTTTCTTAGACACATCAAGTATTTTCCATTCACCACTGAGATGAGAGTGGTGGTCCCATATTGATTCCTTTTCACTTGCCTTACATTAAAACTTGATGGATTTTCTCTTGAGCTTTAGTGGCCTATCTCATTGGGTATCACCACATCAGGCAATTTCTTTGTACCTGGTTATTTTCTCCTATTGAAACACTGACCACTAGGGTAGCATTTTTCATAATGAGATAGAATTTTAATCCTATTTTGTAGTAGTAGTTACAGTTTAAAATCTACATTGATAGCTTCTGTATGTGGATAAGGAGAACAAGCTGACTGAGAAGCAAATAATCAGTGTAAATCTGTTTTGAAGGTGGAAATTTTCATTTTAGAACAATTTTTCTTTGTTCTGAGGGCAAATTCAAATGTCCTCAACTTTGAACTTTGATGTTGGCAAATACGTAACAAACTTTTCATTAGAAAAGTTTTAAAGACAGGAACATGATGTTTATAATTAAATCATGCATCTCCTAAGACTGAAAATTTGTAAAACCTCTTCACCTTCAGTGATTCTTATTTCTGTGATTATGAGGTGTGTAGTATTTGTTTCATTGTACAGGGCAATTTTTGCAATTTTCTTTATAAAATATCATAATGTAATCCTATTCAGAGGAATATTGTCCTTTTATTTTTTTTTTAAAGGTGTTTGAAGTTGTGATGTGCTTTTGTAACAGAGCTTTTATCAGTAGTTAAAAATTGGCAAAAATAAGATTTTCCACAGATGACTTCCAAAAATACGTGCAGAAACTGGTTCAAAACTGGTGAAGTAATTTGAAAAGAAAGCACAAAAGCATATTTGACATTGGTGAGAAAAATGAATTGAGTATATAAAAAAGACAGAATTGATTTTTCACAACATAACATAGTATGCTGTAAAATACAACTTAATAACGTCCAGCAGCTTTTTTGTGTCCTTTGTGTTAAATACATTTTTCCTCAAGTAGACTTTGGTGTCCAAGCATCTAAATCATTCCTAAATCTCATCTACTAGAAATACTTTGAAAAGATGTAAAACATTAGTTTCAAGATACGATAATTGCAAAAAGTAAACAGACCACCAAAGAGGTGAGGATGAAATTAAACATGTAATATTCTTTCAATGACTAGATTGGTAACAGAAAATTTTTATTAAAGTTTTCCTTGCTTGACTGTTGGTTTCATTGATACATATTATTTATATGCATTTGGTCTTAACATCAAACTGAGAGTACGCTTGATTTACCATAGGTGAATTAAGCTCTTCTGAAGTTCCTTTGAGGAATGTTTTACAGTAATTGGAAGGACATGGAGTGAAAGGTTTGATGATTAGTGGAGAACCAAAGAGCTTACCCAGCGTGCTGCGTGGCTACACGGAGAGGGTCTACTACGCTTCCTACCTAATCCCTCTGAGGTGTTCTAAAATAACATATGGTTGCAGATCAACAGGGATAATGCAAACACAGACACAAAGATGGGTTTGTTGAGGAAAAGAGCTTGTTTTGCTCAATACCTCAGTTTACTTTCTCTTTCAGAGCAGTACTCAGCAACAGGAACAGTTCTTCCTGCTTCGCGGGTGTTAGCTGCCATCTCTAGGCTGATGCTGTAGTATTTAACAGTGTTTAACTCATTTCTACACAGCCATCAGTAGGTGAGGAGGCTTAAGAGGCCAAAGCTGTGGTACCAGGCCTAGGTGAAACATGCATGCATACTCGTTAGACATACTTGCAGACACCTGAAATTAGGCTTCCAATTTTTTAAGTTTCTAAACCTGCCTACACTGAAATTTCTGAGTCGACGTGGGTTCACACTGCTAGCATTCTGAGCAGATAATCTGGGTGAGTGTGGTTGACATTGCTGAGCTAGACAGCTTGATTTGGTACCATGGATTTTGGTCATCTGGATTTGCCTCGGCTATAAATGCAGGAAGAATGAATTCCTCGTGTGCTCCCTAGCCCGCACATCACTGTGCTTCACTTAAATAGCTTGATATCTGAAGTGCTGATACACTGCCATTGACCCTTTGGCATATACCTTTTAAACCCTCTGCTGTTATGCAAAGAGCAGATTTGTCTTAAAGAAATCTGAGTAACCATCCACAGCCTACACATTACAGCAAAATGTGATTGCTGACTGCAGACAATTTACAAAATTTCTCTTTGAAATAACTTATTTAGAGAAACAGTGAAAATGGCACAATTTTATTTTAATACCTAGGCACTTACCCATAGCTTGATTATTTTTTAAAATGTTTAAGTTGTTTTGAATCAGAAACTGTAGACACTGAACTTAATTGCTTTAATCAAGAGAACAAACAAAAGGTTTTCTTACACATAAAACTCTTCCTAATGAAATGCACTTGGAAAGTGGGTCAAGCTGAACAGGAACAAAGCACTTTTATTCCAAAATAAGAGTGTTCACATATGGAATTATTCAGAAACAGCTTTCAGTACTTTAAAAATTCCCAACCAGTGTTAATCTGTCTTATCTTTCAAATACAGGCAAGCCCTGTAGTATTCCTTCCCCAGTCCTGTCTATTGCATTGCAAACACAAGCACATTCCATGTTAAATATTTACATCACTTGGTTAGGATGTTATACAGCCTTTGGCAAAAGAGGAGACTTGTTCATGGATCTTTAATATTAGAAATGTTATTTTTAATACTGCACTACAGTTGCATTGGGTTGATGTGAAGATACAGGTTTTAGGACAGAACATTTGCTTTTTAATAGATATTTTTATCTGAACATATATAGCCATTCTTTGGTGAAAAACTATACTAAGGAGAGTTAATGTAAAATTACAGGGCAAAATAAAATTACATTTTTTTCAGGATATGGCCATATAAACACAGGAAAGCAAGTTAAAGCTATGATTATTTAACAGCAAATATAGTTATGGATGTGCCCTTTTAAAGCATATATTACATTCTTTGTGATCTTTATTATTGGTAAATTCCTTTTTCTATATATTGTAATTTGCTTTCCTGACAGTACCCATGATGTAGAGATGTAGATCTACAAATGTCTCAATTACTGTCCATAATATGGATTAGCTGTTATTTCAGACATTTACAGCTTACAGTTGTCTTACAGCCACCTAGTCAACTAGTTACCTAGTCAGAGCTTCTCATGTATATTTTTTCTTTACATAAATATGAATAATATCTGGTGTATCACATGATTTAATCATAGAATGGCTTGGGTGGGAAGGGACCTTAAATATCACCTAGTTCCACCCCCCCCCCCCCCCATGCCATGGGTAGGGCCACCTTCCATTAGACTGGGTTGCCACGAGCCCCACCCATCCTGTCCTTGAACACTTCCAGGGAAGAGGCATCCACAGCTTCCCTGGGCAAATTCTTTCAGTGTCTCGCCACTCTCCCACTAAAGACTTTCTTCCTAAATCTGCCATCTTTCAGTTTGAAACTGTTCCCCCTTGTCCTCTCACTACATGACCTTGTAAAAAGTCCCTCCTCAGCTTTCCTGCAAGCCCCTTCAGGTACTACAGGGGCCTACTGAAAGGCTGCTGTAATGTCCAGTGTCTCACCACCCTCATGGTGAAGAACTTCTTCCTAACATCTAGTCTAAATCTACCCGCCCCTAGTTTGAATCCAGTCCCCCATGTCCTATCACTACCTGACATCCTAAAAAGTCCCTCACCAGCTTTTTGCAGGCCCCCTTCAGATACTGGGAGGCTACAATAAGGTCTCCTCGGAGCCTTCTCCTCTCCAGACTGAACAACCCCAACCCTCTCAGTCTGTCTTCCTAGGAGAGGTGCTCCAGCCCTCTGATCATCCTCGTGGCCCTTCTCTGGACACATTCCAGCACATCCATGTCTTTCTCGTAATAGGGGCTGCAGAACTGAGCACAGTACTCCAGGTGTGGGTCTCACCAGAGCAGAGTGCAGAGGGGAGAATCACCTCCCTGGACCTGCTGGCCACACTTCTCTTGATGCAGCCAAGGATACGTATCATGTGGAATTTTTACTGCTTCTCTGTGTCATTTAACCTTTTTGGCTTATATTATCAATTTTCACCAGTTTGCTTATGAGAAACTAGGTTTTAAAAAGGTTTTAAAAACTGTTTTCCTTCTGATTGTGTATCTGCCTTTTCAATTTTAAACTCTCCAATAACTTTCAGTCATTTTTCTTCACATCTTTCTCAATGTGGAACCTCACTGGTACAATTCCACTGGTGTTGAGGCTTACATAATCAGATTTAACTTTTTTATTTTAAAGAGGAAATAGTTTTTACATATACAATTCTCACTCAAATTGGATAGCTGGGCTGTTTTCTTCCCCCAGCTTGGGGTAATTCAAGCACCCAAAGAATGGAAAAGCCAAAACCAGCAGCTAAGCATGGAAGCTAAAGGATGCACCCGTGTAACAAAGAATGCAAATCTCACAGAGCCAAAGAATGAGCCCTCCATCCTGCCCCAAGTCAGACACTATAATCCTGTGATTATTTCTTGGGAATGTCTAATCTTAGGAGGTCACAATGTTAAAATGCCCACTGGCATTCAACCATGTGGCTGACTTAGGAAAGGGTGTGTCCAGTTTCTGGTTCTAAACAGAGAGAGCCCAGGCTCTTCCAACTGAGACAGTTCTGAACATGGGTGCTTCTACTGTGGGACAGTATGCACGTCTACATAGCATTACTCCTGGTATTTACCTTACTTTGAGGTAATGCTGAATGTTCTTTTTAAGCAGCTCTTTTCTTGCCGGAAACCTTATAATCAGTTTAGCCACAGAAGTGGGTGGTGTTCCCATGGAGGAAGTTGAAAAAAAGTACTCCAGAAAAGCATTGAATAAATGCCATTTTGGACAGCCCTTGACTATGGGACAGATGTATAAACCCTACTTCCTAACAGTAGCACAGTAGATTCCCCATGATGGGCTTTGGAAAGAGCACAGCCCAGATGTTCCTTTTCTTCTGTATTGTTAGGACATGATTCATTGAAATGTTCCTTTTCTTTGGAGAGAATTTGGAGAGTGTCATACACTGACATATTTGTGAACGTCCATTTAAGGGAGCATCTTTTTTGGTTGTTGCATGTTGTTACTATCTTTTGTATATATGCTTATTTTCCAAGCTATGCTGTCTTTTGCATTCTTACATAAAAGCTTCATTAGCACCTAAATAAAATGTTTACATTTAACACTCTGAATACAGTGAAAAAATAAAGCCTATTTTATCCGTTAGCATAAACCAGCAATTTAAAAATCAGAGCAAATACTGAAAATCCAAACCACATTTATCATTCCTGAGGATAAAAATATCTTCTCTAGAAGGAAAACACAGTTGCAGTTTGTGCAGTACACAGAAATTTTATGAAAATAAATAGAATCCATATCAAAGAAAGAAAACCATTTTACTTCTTTTAAAGCCCATTTATACATGAATATATTTTGTAAAGAAATACTTTTCAATACATTGAGGAAGGGAGAAAGAATTTGTTATTTGACTTACTCTATGATTTATCCTCTTCTCATTCTGACAGCAAATACTGAATCACATTCCCCCCTTTATAAATATCACTGTGTCCCTGGAGTAAAGAAATATATAGGAATTCCCTCTCAGTTATTTAAGTTGCACCCGGCATCTCAGTAAAAGCTCCCAATTCTTGAATTCCTTTCTGAGACTGGAAGTATTTTTCTCAAAATGAAACAATCTTTGTAGAAATAGAATAACTGTTCATATAGGAAACTAAAATTCCAGAGCACACTTCCCTCATAGTTACAGAACTTGAAAACTGAATTGAAAGACCATGAGCATGTTTCTAGGTGATGATACAAGCAAGTCATCAAGGTGTAGAGTTAGCTGGTGCTTGAGAACCTTCTAGTAAATTGCTTCTAGCTGTTAGCTCACTTTTGACTCCATAGAGTTCTAGGACAACTTTTAAATTATACATTTTTAGTGTTAATAACTTTGTATTAAGTCGATATCCCCTCTACATTTTTATTTATAGAGATGTGATAGAAAATCCTAATGTGCAAGCTATATCTCACTTGTTCTCACTTTACTTTTTACTTCTGGGTATACATAACATTCAGATTAAGTGTTTTCAATACTCATGCATAATGACTTACAGAATAATTTACTCATTTGTGTTGCTTTGAAAATGCATGTATTTTGATTTTAAATCTGTGAGTATATTCTGTTAATGCTTAAGCCTCTTAGGTAAGTAGTATAATTAGGCTTACATTATTTTAATGACTTCTTGCTTTTGTCTCACCTGTAATTGGAGGCCAGTGGAAAACTGGGAGAACCATTTCTTTGAATCAGTGTCTTGTCTGTAGCAAAGGAATGGTTGTATTCCAGCAGACTTTCTGGTAACTGGCATAATTTTAATGTTACTTTGTTTTTTCTGATAAGAGTGTATGAAGGGAATAACAAGAATCTGTGTATGACTAACTAACTAAAAGTAGTTTAGTTCCCAGTCATCTGAGAAAGCAAAAGCTGGCTGGCATTCCCAGTTCTCCTTTCCTTTGTATTTAGAATGAGTTTTCTGCTTTTATCTCTTGAAAAACTTGGAGCAGAATACCATAATAAATGAATCAGTGTTACTGTGTGCCCTGATCTTTTAGTAGAGGCTCTCTGGTGCTTCTCTTCATGATGATGAATCTGGTAGATTCACACAGTAATAGCCTATTAGTTAAAATTAAACCAACAGTTATCCAACTTTAAATCCTTTGGCAATGAATGCAGTTGTGATTTGTTGGTAGCCCATATGCTAAGGTTTCACCTGTGAGTGATAAATCCTGATTATTCGATACACTTGCTGCAAAGATATATTCATAATTAATGCTTTTTTGTTTGTGAATTTCATATTCTATTCCCCCCTCATTTTCATGGTTTAAATTAAAACAGCAGGAAAAAACTTTTCAAAGGAAGGCAACAGCTTTTTTAAATTACACTCAGTAAGTGATTGGTAGACTAAATGTTTACAGTAATGTGGAATGTGTGGGCTAGATCCTACCACTGTCCCATTCCTGTCATTTTAGGAAGGACTGAGAGCAAAGTTGTTCCTGATTTAAGTTTGTTTTGACTGGTATACTGAGAGTAGAGCTTAGCAGTTTAGCACCTTTGCTGTCTACAAAAGATTGTACCCTGTGTATCACTTTTAACTGGTGTAGATACAGCCTTAACCTTGGAGCTACTGCTTTAAATTACATTACATCTCAGACGAAAGCCACGGTGCTGTACATAAATCAGATAAAACAATGAAACTCAAGGTGGAGTCTGCTGAATTTCTGAAAATAGCTGTTGAAGCTGCATGAAGTATAAAGCCAGAGAAGGTTCTATAGGCCAGCCTGATCTCTGCTATAGCACAGGCTGCCAGCCCACCTGGCCCTTCGCTGAGCTGAACAGGTTTAGGTAGGCTGAAAAAGTGATGTCCCTGTGACATCTCAGCAGTGCATGCTGCTAACATGGAACATGGATGTGTTGCCTGCTGCCAGCAGCCACAGCCCTGGCAGTGGTGGAGAATTAACTGCTTGGAAGACTTAAGCTGTTTTCTCACCTCATTGGTGTGAAGGAAGAGAGAATTCCTCTCGTCATCAGTCTAACTCATTGGTCTGGCTTCCTGCACCTTCCATCTGTGTGCACCAGCCAAGCACTTAACATTGAGGATTCTGGATACTGGACCTGGTCTCTGGTCCGAGCAGCCTTCTCTCTTCTGTGCCATTCACAGACCTTCTTCCCTCTGGGGCTGATCTTTTTGTAGGGCTGTTTTGTGTGAAAGACAAGGACATATTTAAGGATATATTAGACTCTAGAGGTTCCTTTTCTGAAAGCTTTGAGGTGAAATGTATTATTTCAAAGGAAAAGGAGTTGAGGGTTAATCCTTTTCTTTCAGAATGTTTTTTCTTTATAAGCTGAACAAACAGACTGGTTCCTCGTTTAGCTTACTAACACAACTTGGTTAGCCTAGCTAACTAATACAGTTTACTAAAGCAGATGACAAAACACAGGCAGATTTTAGTGAACCATATTAAGGTGCAGCAATCTAGCACATACTATCAGCTGACAACATCAAAACCTTACTAATTACATTTTTTTAAAATACAAGTTCTATATGTATTCCTTTGTTGACTTTATGCTAATTTCCTATTTTCTTCCCAGGAAAAAAAAAAAGCCTTTGATACAATCTCAAAACATAGCTGTATCACAGAAACTTGCCATGGCTCCTTCCTTTCTGTTCTTTAATGACAAGTATTTATTTGCAGAGCACCAAATATCACTTTTTTATAGGCATACCAGAGTAATACGGCAAAAGATTAAAAAAATCACCCAAAACACTGCAGTGTTGTTCTCACCAGAAAGTCAGCAGAAATCACCAAAGTAATAACTTAGGCATCTATTATTACTTAGGGCATCTGTCTATTCAACATTTACTTTTTCTTCAGATTGTAAAAATACATATTTAAGGAATCTTCTGCTGTTGTACTGTCAAGTACCTCTTGAAAAAATGAAACTTTTACAGAAAGGAATACCTTAAATCTCATCTCTGTCCTGACTTACATTCGTACCAGCAGCTTTAACAAGCAGGAGAAAAGGAGCTTTGTAATATTCTCAGAAAGTTAACAAATCTGGGCTCTGGAGCTCCAAATGTAAGAGATTAGGGAAAAGTTGCAATACTGAGTGTTGCAAGAGGGATGGAAAGGGGGCTGTAACCAGGGCCTCCCTGTGCAGCCTTATGCCAGTTAAATTTTGGGTATGTTCAAGTAGCCTATTTATATACTGCCTTCCAACTCTGAGAAGAATTTTAGTGTAGAATGATAATGAAGAGCAATACGTCAATTACAGAATACTGACTGAAGTTGACAGCATTAGCAGATCTGACACATAAAACTGTGGTACACTGTCAGTTCATTTCACTGACTTACTTGACAAACTTTGAAGACAAAGAATATAAGTAGTCACCTTTATTCTTTTCCTGTTTAAAAAAAGTTTATTCAATTTGCTTGTTCTAGTGGAAAATTAATTTTTATTTTTTTAACAAGCACTGTTTTTCTTGGCTGTGCACAACAGTCAGTGTTCCATAATACAAGTTTCATCATAATGTGATTGATAATATATGTACATTGCACAGCGTATCTCACTGTGCAGTGTTCATTTTGCATGGCATTTTAAATCTAATACTTTGTAATGTATGAATGGAAAACAAGAGAAAGAAATACCAGAACAGACCTCAGACTTAATTTTCTTGGTAGCCAGGTTTTCCCTGTTCATCAAAATAAGCATTTAAAAGTGCTAAAAGTTATCAGGAAAGTAAAGAAAATATTTAAAACAAGATTTGGGCAAAAATATGATGTCTTCTTAAAAAAAAGGCAAACAGCACAGTGATAATTCATTGGAAATTAAGGTTTACTAATTTCAGTATTAGAACATAGTCATTACAGTGTTGCTGCTGCCATATCCTTCTCTTCTTTAATTTATATGCACATTAAAAAAGTCATTATTTTACTATAATAACTTGACAGTAAAGGAAAGGCCTTTTCTTCTCCTTCAAAACTGTTTTGATACTCAGGTTAACTCTCAATAAGCCATCACTGGACAGTGATAGCTGTCTCTAGATACTTACTAGTTGGCAGAATCATTGAGAGACACTGACAGACTATGAATACAACTTTTTTTTCAAGGCTCATTATCACAACTGTTAGTTCACCTTTGAAATTCTAGGAGGAAAAATATCTAAGTAAATTGACTTAAATGTCACTGTCCTTTCTCACATGGCATTTAATAATTTTTATTAAGCTAAAAGGTTCCATTTCTTTTTGTGATTTTGAATGCTCTTTCTCCCACAGTAAGTAATATATCCTTCTGTTTGTGGTCCCCTTCCTCCTATACATTCCTTGTTCTTTCTTTTCCACAACATCAGAAACTAGCAGAATATGGAATTAAATGAAAGTATGATATGTCTCAGAGACTTAAGTTTGTAAGGTGAGCCTTGAGAAGACCCTGAAACATGAGGTGTGCCTTTCTGCAGCTTTTCAAATCTCCATTGTCTTGGGGCTTGCCTACAAGTCTCTTATGTCAAGGAGGACACATTCTTGTATGATGGAATCCACTATAATGTCATAGAATAATAGAATCATAGAATTGGCTGGGTTGGAAGGGACCTCAGAGATCATCAAGTCCAACCCTTGAACCACCGTTGTGGTTGCTAGACCATGGCACTGAGTGCCACATCCAGTCTCTTTTTAAATATCTCCAGGGACGGAGAATCCACTACTTCAGTGGGCAGCCCATTCCAATGTCTGATCACCCTCTCCGCAAAGAAATTCTTGCTAATGTCCAACCTAAACTTGCCCTGGCACAACTGAACACCGTGCCCTGTTGTCTTGTTGAAAGTCGTCTGGCAAAAGAGACCAACCCCCGCCTGGCTACACCCTCCTTTCAGGGAGTTGTAGAGAGTGATGAGGTCTCCTCTGAGCCACCTCTTCTCCAGGCTGAACACCCCCAGCTCCCTCAGCCTCTCCTCATAGGGTCTGTGCTCGAGTCCCTTCACCAGCCTGGTTGCCCTCCTTTGGACCCGCTCCAGGACCTCAATCTCCTGAACTGAGGGGCCCAGAACTGGACACAGTACTCGAGGTGTGGCCTCACCAGGGCTGAGTACAGGGGCAGAATCACTTCCTTGGACCTGCTGGCCACACTGTTCCTGATCCAGGCCAGGATGCCATTGGCCTTCTTGGCCACCTGGGCACACTGCTGGCTCATCTTCAGCTTCCTGTCAATCCAGACTCCCAGGTCCCTTTCTGCCTGGCTGCTCTCAACCACTCTGTCCCCACAGCAGGAACAGATCAGATACCTTGGGGCATACACACCACAGGTAGACATATACACCCTGCAAAGGGTGCTATGAGTATTCTGGAGAGTTTGAATATTTTGAGGTTTTCACCCAGAGATGCTGTACGGTTTATTCTCAGCACAGCTCTGAATGAATTCCTGAGGGTGAACAATTTGGACAGTTGGCAGATTTGATCTTGGACCTTTCCCTGAGGTTATACTTAAAATAGAAGGCAGATGTATCAGTGGCTGGCATCCCAGCATTTGCTGAATGGTGCATTCAGCAAATAGAACTCACCAAAATAGTGATTTACAGAAAATTGGAGCAAGATTCTCTCTGTAGAAGGCAGTGTTGTAAAACACATATTGGTGAGACCTCCCTGGGAGTATTCTAATATGGTTTTTAAAAGCAGAACTAAAATAGGCACTTCTCATTTAGAATGTGAATGCCAACTCAGTATAATTTTTTTTTCTCTACAATACATGTTTCTGGAAATATTCTTGAGCCATGGAAGAATAAGAAAATCAAATACTTTAAAGGTAATTTTGACTAGTAATTTCAGCTTTTTCTCTAGAAAAACTGAATTGGAAGTGTTCTGAGAAGGACATAGTTGAAAATTTGATAGAATTACACATTGCATTACAAATTGAGTATCAGACAAAAATGGGAAATAGTCCGAATTGTCATACACAGTAGGAAGATGTTTGCATTTTGGGAAGTTGAACAGCTGATTTTTGATCTCTATTTGCTTTTCCTCTAGATGGGGATTGTAATTCTGATTTGGTAGATGCTCCCAAAACAGCATTTGGAGTGATAAACTGTCTTCTGCATTATGTGTGTGTTAATGTACATAGGCATGGGAACGGCTTAGGTTCTGAGTGAAGAACTTTTAAGTTGAAATGCAGATCAGCTTTTCTTCATCACCCACTTTTTACATAATTTGCACCACAAGCATCATCTAAAAAAAGCTTTGCTTGGTTGCTTCTGGATCAGCTGAACAGTATTCGGCAACATTAAGAAGTTTGAAATTGCTTCTGCTTAGAATGAATACTTTTTAGTTTCTCTCAGTCTTTATCTGATCTGAAGAGAGACACTTTCCAAGATTCAAATTTGTAATTTCTGCTTGGTGGAGGCCAATAGTTCTGTTTGCTGGCTTTGTACTGTTTTTTTCTTGGCTAGTCTAACCATCCTTGATAAAGGATGATGCCTTGCCTTCCCTTACCTGGAAAAGTTTCACCTCTCAGTTTCAGTCCCAAGGTGTCCTCCAGCTTCCCTGCCTCCCAACAAAACACACACCAGTGTCCCTTGGGGCTTGTGCATTTTTAAAAATACCTTGTCTGTTTAGGCCTTGTATGACTAGATTTATTATAATCCCATAGCTAGTCACACTTAGGTGCCTGAAATAGCTGCAGGCTTTGCAGCAAAAAATACATTTGAAAATGTATCTTGTGTGTTTCACCGAAATTTCAAGAGATGTCAAAACAGAACAAACACCAGGCCTCAAGCTAGCAAAGCCCCAAAATGTGATCATGTCCACCATTTTCACAGCATACATTCCCAAAGACTTGAGATGGACCATATCCAGCTGGGGAGGTTTCTGTTGACTTCATGATCAGTCAACCTTCATCTTGCAAATCAGAGCATGCACACTGATCTCACCAGTGTTAAAAGGTCCTTGAATCCTGTGTCTTCTCTGCATCTATTCTTGCATGTTTGGTAGTTTCAGCTAAAAGAAAGCTTGTAGGTTGAGGGAAGAGGTCTGTCAGTGCTGCTGACAATTCCAGAGTTGCTTAATAGAGTATCATCAGCCTGACACTCCTAGATTGCCGGGAGTACTTTGAAAGCAATCTGTAAGAACTGTGGTTATCACATGTTTTAACAGAAGGATGCTTGGTTTTAATTACAAGCCCTAGTGCTTCTCGGGCTGCTTTTTAAAAGATGCTTGTCAAAAGATGACAGCACTGGGTGTTTTGTATTTAGGTACTACATAGATGTGATCTGTCTGTATAAAAGGAGATTATGCCTACATAAAACTGAAAAATACTTGGTTTTTGTTTGGTGCATTATTTGAACATTTCTGATTTTTTAAGCTTTTCCTGGTGGAGAATTTTTTTTTACTTTTGCCTGCGTTCTTGTTTGGATCCTGAGCAGAATGGAAGATACTCCTCCCTCTTAGTCTCTCTGTGCTTTGATGACTGGCTTTCCTTATGCCCTGTAGTATTCATGTTTAATTCACTTATGTTGTAGAATATGGGTCATGTTCTCTTCTTTTTGCACTTGGTTAGGCTTACAGTATCTCCTCAAGTAAGGCAACTGCACAGCTGAAATGAATTTCTGTTCACATAGAACTTAATAACTGTTACAGTTATTTTTTAAAGAATTATATATTCCATCTTGATTTTTTGTTTCTGCTACTGGAAGATAATAATTCTTAAAGCAGGAGATGATTTAAATATTTTTAAAAAGAGAGTAGATCTGGAAAATAATTTTTTAAATTACAACCTGGCAACATTATTTTAATGCATTTAGGTTTGGAATATTATTCAGTTTAAAGACAGTTCTATTTTCATATGGAACAATACCTTACAAATATATTAAATATACTACACTTGTTCTTCTCCAATAAGCTGACTTATCTCTGTAACTAATATGAAATATTCATAGGATTCTCTAATCAGAGATTCTAACAATGAGGAAAATAAACATATAATGTCATGACTCAAATAGTAGTTTGAATATGAAGCACTAGACATTTTGTGGAGAATTTCTGCCACTAATTAAATTTCTAGTTTTCTGGAAAGAGTCATACTAACCAGAACACTTTAAAAGTGCAAGTTATTACTAGTAGAATTCATACCCTCCTCTTGTGGTAAATGGATTATTTTCTTCAACTGTAAATATTAGTCTTTAGAATATAAACAAGAATATAAAAAAAAAGTCATTAAGCCTTATAATTTACTCTATCGGTGTAATAAGGAAGACAAATGTATGCTTTATCTGTCCTTAATATTAAATGTTAAGAACCATTGCTATCATAGGTGGTTTATTATATTCAGTGGAATCTCAAAATGTATCAGAGATTGCAGGTATTACCAGGGGTGACATGAAAGATTAGGTCTTTTAACAGAAAATATTTGTGAATTCATTTTCTTCTAATTTTGTTGTGGGTTTTTTCCATTCTGAATGTAAAAAAAAATAAAAATATTCAAAAGTAAAGTGACTGCATCCAGGAAAGGCTGCATCTTCAGTACACAGATGATCTTTCATCTATGGAACACCATGGTTTTCCTGGATCTTCCGGACTGGAAATTGTGTGCAGACTTTCTAGACTGTAATTTCTACATATCACAAAATCTCAGATTTGTTCTGGTTGGAAAAGACCAAGCCCAGTGTTTAACCGTGTCCCTAAGCACCACATCTTCTAAACACCTCCAGGAATGGTGACTCAAGCACCTCCCTGGGCAGCCTGTTCCAGTGATTAATTACCCTATCTGTGAATAAGTTCCATCTAACATCTATTCTAATACTCTCCTGGCAGAACTTTTGAGACCACTTCCTGCATTCTTCCATAGACCCACATTCCTTCAGTATAAGCCTAACGCAGAAGGCTTGTAGGATTGTGCACTGTGTGTGCGTGTTACCTGGCCATTACAACAACTGCTTTAAAAGTTTTGGCAAATTGCTAGTTAGTCAAGCAGATGTAAAAGTCTCAAAATATTAAATATGTGCATGCTAGCAGAAACACACATCCAGAGGTCAGGGAGTGATTTTATTAACTCCCACGGTGAAGGAAAATCTGTAGTCTTACCTCAACTTCTAGTAGACAAGAGGCATCCAGGGGCTGTTGTCATTATGAATGGCTTACCATGGGTCAGTCTTCAATATGGGCTCACTGGACACCAGAGAGCCACTGCTCAGCCACATGGTTCATGATGTACATTTTCTGTTGTCTAACAGAACAGGTCCATGATGATGACCATTGCCAGTGGAAGCTTGGATATTCACAATACCCTTCCCCTACAGTGATGCTTTGATAGCTAGCAGCATGTGAGCACCCTGATAATGCTAGTCTGAGTACTTTAAAAATTGAATGAACTACAACACAAAACATGTAGAAAGCTGGGTGTTGGCTTCTGGTGAATGCAAGAATACTTAAATAAAATATATGTCTTTACCTCTGGTTTTATTTACAGAGTTTGGATCAATAGACTCAGTTCACCACAGGCTGTGCTGATTCAGTATCCTGTCTCACTGTGTATGCCAGACTTCCACTATTAGGTGTTTTATTACTTATTTACTTTCAAATAATTAATGACTGTGTTGAGTAATGCTGGGATGAGCACTAATACCTGTAGGACTGCCTTTTGATTGTTTTCCATCTTTAATCACTAACTTACTCCTTACTGCCATTGCATCTCATTAGTTTTTTTATTACCTTAGAAAAGCCTGAGTTTATGACATCCAACAGGTGACCTTTATCACACACTTGTAATCTATACCCTGTTGAGAAGGAAGACTGAGGACCTGGAGTGAAGGTGACCAGCTCAATTCCTACTGAAGTGGGGAGTGAATCCCCACCCAAATGAGAGCAGTAATTCCAGTTTGCCTCTTGCATCTCCTCTAAGGGCTGCCCCTCCTGCAGCAGCTCGACCAGCTTTTGTCCTTCATTGGTGTTAGAACTTAATTTTTGCTTCTGGAGGAAAGAAGCAATATATATATATATATATATATATACACGAAATATAAACTTAACCACATTTTCTTCCCGTTCTTAGCACACTTATGAAGTGGAGGGTAGCTGAGATGGCAAAGGGCACATAGCCACACTTAGACTTTCTAAATGAGAGGCACTCAAGGTGGCTAAGGTGTGCCTATATTTTTAAGTGTCCATCCCTTCTTTAAAATAAGGACGAGAACGGGAAGATCTGTCAGTTGTCTTTAAAAAAAAAAAAATAATTGCATGGCAGGGAGGAAAGTGCAGATTGTGAGTGGTCCCCCGACCCCGACCTCCGCGGGCTGGAGCTAGCGCTGGGGCTGACGGATCCGGAGCGGATCCGGAGCGGAGCCGAGCGGCGGTGGGGCGGGGCGGGGCGGGGCGGTTCGGTTCTGCCGCTGACTGCCGCTCTACGGACAGCAGAAGCGATTCCTACGCGGGCTGTAGCCTGATCCGCAGCTTTCGCTTGAGGGGCACGGCAGAAAAGGACGAGGGGGGAAATCAAGCGGCAGATACCATGGGCCAGCTCTGCTGCTTCCCCTTCTCCAGGGGGGAGGAAAAAATCAGTAAGTGGGCATCGGGCAGCTGTGGGCAGCGCTGCGGGGTCCGGCGGGGCTGCTGCGGGCTCCCCCCGGTTCGGGGTGGAGGGGACGAACGCATCGGGCAGCTGATGGGCATTCCCTGGGCTTTTTCTTTTCTTTTGGAAAATTAACGGTTTGCCTTTTAGGAAAAAAAAAAAAAAAATATTGGGATAGGTGGAGATAAACTGAGCTATGTTTCCCCTAAGTAGATTAAGGTTTCATTGTAATGGAGATGTGTGTCCGATTTTGCTTATGAGTGTTACAGCAGTTTATTTTTCTGGGCAAACGGAGTCAAAGTGAGTATTTAAATTTTTCTTTTTTGCATCTGTGATTTAGAGTAAGAGATGGGAAAGGACGGAAAAGCAAGTGTGATTTTAACAAGTGCATTTTAGAGTGAGAGCTGAGGAGGTTTTGATGTTGATAGCATACATATGTTGATGGTAATGCTGATTAGCAACAGATAGAAAGAATGGAGATTTGTTGATGGCAGTGTTGACAGGTAATAAAGGAAAAATCCAGTTTATTTTCTGTTGGATGTTTGTTGGGTGTGCAGTTTTAAGCTGACCACGTAAGGGAATAGTTACACTTTAAATTCACCTGGTACTGTCTAGTCTGACTATTAAGTATATATCTATGGGTTTGCTTTTAGTTGAGTAAATAGAAGTTGCATTCGAGGAAGCAGTTCTGATTGCTTCATCCTTTGGTACACTGAGTCAAGCTAGCTAATTTGACTGGAATGTTGTTTCTGTTAAATTATATGCTGAAAATTATGTTTGCCCTAAGTTTGGTTACACAATAAAATATTTATTCTTGACTTTTTGCTTAGTGAAGTATTTTCAACCTTTCTTCTAGAAGATGCAGCCAAATTTCTGTCACATTGCATCTGAAATCAGTTTTAACTACTTCACGTAATTCATCAGCTGCAGGCTAGAAAATCCAGTTTTCTGATCTGGTTTCTATTTCTTGTTACTCTGGAAGCTGTCTAGACATAAATAAAATGTGAATTTATACCATCAATTAAAGAAAAAAATAAATATGCATGCTAATACTGTGAGAAGTCCAGAAGACAGCTTCTAAGAGAATGCGTTGGCTGTTTTAAAATATTTTTGCCTTACAGGTCATAGTATAAGGGTGAATCTTGTAAATTTTGCCTGGGGAAAAAATGGCTAGGAATGTTTTATATTTAAAAGCATTTTATCACATAGCCAGTACCAGCTGTCTTTATGTGAGAAGCAAGTAGCTAGTACATCTCAGTTCTAATATACAAGATAGATGGAGGCAGACAGCAAATAAAAATTATTTTTAAGATAGTTGACACAGAACAAGAGATATAAAGAAGCAATAGATTGTTCTTTTTGGTCCCCTCACTTCACTGCTTTTTGACTTTCCTTCTGGCATTAACTGTTATCCACCAGCTTTCTTCATATGTGCTCCAGTGAGTCAATGAAACATACAGTGAATATAAAATTTAGCTTAGCATGACCTGGAACTGCTTGTAGTTGAACAAACCATTCAGGAGACGTCAGGCAAAGTCACAGAAGCTTTTGAAAGGTGTGGGGTTTTGACATGTAGCAACTGAAAGGTGCAGCAGAATCACCTGAGAATGAGGAAAGGAGAAAAAGCATAGTGATAGGATGATGGGAATCTGATGCAAGGAGATCTGGCTGTGGATGAGGTAAGAGGGTGGTTTCTAAAATGAGGAGAAAAAAATACATGTGGCACTGTTACCAGTGATCTGAGGGGAGCAAGATAGAGTGAAAAATCTTAAAAAGGGAGGGATGAAGAGTTGGATATGATTGGCTTTTCCATTATAAAAGAAAGACAAGAGAAAAGGCTTTCCTTTTAATGATCCCTTGGCTTTCCTCTCTTCTGCTACACCTGCTTCTCCCTCAGGGCACTGGGAGGAAGTGCTGCTATGTGGCCCATGTATCTAGCATGGCAATGCCCCAGCTAGATGGAACATTTGACATGGAACAGGCAGAAAGGAGTGACTTTGCCTTCCATTTTTCATCTTGCTTTAGTATTATCATGATGGCCTTTAAACTAATTGTGTTGGGTAATCAACCTGAGCTTTTTACTGCCACTAAATTATCCTGGTTAGCAAACATGCAGGTGCAAATCATGATCATATGATTGTCATATATGAGAAACAAGAAGCACATTAAATAGAGACAAGCATTGGCAGTAAACAGAAGCTCACCCGTGAAGCTTGCATCAGTCCCAGTGAAAATTAAAATGCCCAAACTGCATTATGGTCTTCCTATAAGTTTTGTTTCAGCTGAGATGCCTCAAGTCAAACACAGCTCACAAATGCCAGTTACTGAATAGCTGAGAGTTCATTACTTGCTCAGTAAGGAAATGTTTCAATTTCATATGTAGGATAATTTTAAAAGATGTAGATTATATTATCTGATACTCTTACATAATACATATTTGTGTCGAGTGAGGTGAAAGCTCATGACTTTCTTGGTGTGGTTTGAAATTTGAGTTTAGAACTGTTTTACTTAAAATCTTAACTTCTATCCATTGCCTAATCTGAATTAAAAAAAATTAAAAAAAGGTTAACCTTAGAAGATGGAAAGGTAGAGATGCACAAAAGTACTGACAAGTGGAATCTGAGTTGTGTTAAGCTGCTTGCTTTCATCTTGTATCCACACAGAGAACGTGCTTCACATCTCTCTCTATTCTCTTCAAAGACAGATATAACCTTGGAAAACATTTAGCCAAGTTTTGAGGTTACAGTAAGCTCGTATGAGTGGTTGATCTGGACCAGATTGAAATCCCTTTCCCCAGTTTGGTCGGTACAGGGTGCCTAATAAAACCCTCGGAAAACGGCAAGTGTAAGGACATGTTTCCTTAAAATACAGGGACACAGCAGTGCAAGGCCTGAGGATTTTGTGAAGTGAGGTGGCATCCTTGATAATTAGAAGACTTCAATGAAGTTTTCTTCCCAGAATTTTCCCAGCCACCTCTTGAAACTGGATAAAATTTTTTAATCTGTACTAAATTCTGGCAAGGAGCTTTATAGCTTAAATACCTATTCTGTGAAGAGTATTGTTATCCATGCCAACAAATGCAATTTGATTTACTGAGTATAATCTAAAGAAACAGTTTTTCTGCCACACTTGAAAGAAAGCAATAACCAGAAGGTACTGTAGTGAGCACAGGACTAAGGTATTCTGGAGGGAAGGGAAGGAAAGAGAGATCTGTCCTCACCACTCATTGTGGGACAAAGATACAAGCAAAGCATGAGTAGGATGATTTTACAATTTGGGCATCTAGGACCTTCATAATATTTTCTTTCAGTTGTCTCAATGAATGTAACCATTCTAAGGTTGGGGAGCTTTCTACAGGGGTTGCAGACACCTTATTCAGCATCTGCAGTTGCTGCCTTTATGTATATTCATCTATGCATGGTATGTTGCATCCACTACCAGACAATCCTTTTTAAATAACCAATGGCTTAACTAGTTTTTTCTTTGGTTTTAGGTACAAAAAATGAGATCATATCTGTAAAGAGAGTTTCAGGAGGATGGAGCCAGGCTTTTCTTGGTGTTTACCAATTATAGCGACAAAGGCTAATGGATGCAAGTTGGCGCATGGGAGGTTCCATGTAAATATAAGAAAAAACTTTCTCACTGTGAGGGTGACAAAACACTGGGACAGGCTGCCCAGTGAGGTTTGTGGATTCTCTTTCCCTGGAGACATTCAGAACTTACCTGGACATGTTCCCTGTGTGATCTACCCTAGGTGGTCCTGCTCTGGCAGATGGGTAAAACTCGCTCTCTTGAGGTCCCTTCCAACCCCTAACACTCAATGATTTCTGTGATACTCATCTTATAACCCTGATCTGGCACAGGAGATCCCTCAGATTCCTATAAAATTGAAGGAAAGCATGCTAATTAATAGAAAAAAAATGTTTTAGAGGTTACATAAATTGAATAAAACTTAGACTTCTTTTCTAAATTGGAAATATTAGGGTGGAAATTTGTTTATTCAAAAAATCAAGCACCAAGCCAAAAAAGCAAGTTTTTATTTTCTCATTCAACAATGAATGTGACATTTTGCATTTATACTATCAGCACATAAAAGATGTATTGTCTGGCTTTCTGTCACGAGAGACAGGACAGGTTTGCCTCCCACAAATAGTAAGTCAGTCCCCATTGTTAAACAGCCCTTGTGTGTTTGCCAGGCTGTCTGACTAGTTGTCAGTACTGATTGCTCCCTGTCCTTCAGGCTGTGTGTCCTTTTAACTTCTGTCTTGTGAGGGTTTAACTCTTAGCTTCTCAAAGTGATACCCGTTCTGGTCCTATAAAGACATTATCCTTTTTCCTGCCTCTGCCCTAAATGTAGGAAAGCACATGCTCATCAGCTGAGCTGGGTGAGTCTCCTGTCTTCCCAGTCTCCCCAAGTGATGTTGTTTTGTCACTCCAACACATACTTTACTCACACAAGATATACACAAAGAGGTGTGTGATGGGGATGAAAAAAAAAAAAAAGAGTAGCTTGAAGGAAAGGTGCGTTCTTCAAAATGACATTTTGAATAACAACTAGATGTTACTTGTCTTTTTCCCCTCACAGAACTTCTGAGTGCCTGTGATTAGGTTGTTAATGCTGCTCCCATTCTCTATTGGAAGAAAAGATGGGAAATGTAGTGGTCCAAACGAAAACCAGATGTTTAATGCTTGAAATTTACACAAGTGTTTCTCCTGCTGCGACCAACAATGTTAGGTTTGAGCAAGACAACAAACCTAACCAAGGCCTGGTGATAGCCACGACTGTCACGTCTGTCAATTGTTGGTATCTCTACATGTATGTCCAGTCTTGGGACTGACATTAGCTGTCAAAAATAATCCCCCAGTAATGAGACTAGACTGCTAGGAGAATGGTATGCAGCCATGAAGGCAAAGAGAAAGCAGACATTTAAGGAAGGTCTGGGAGAGAAAGTAGGATGTTTAACTGAGCTGTTAAGTTCAATTTCATTGCAAGGTATTCAGGAGGGGATGATAGAAGAATAGGCTTTTAAATAGGAGGAAGAAGATTTCAAAAAGCCCTTAGCTTTTTCAAATTTAGATTTAAATTAGATTTTTAGATTCCTATTTGTGGGCTTAAAAATGGTGAAATAAAGCAATCTTGAAGTAAGGAGAATAAATATAATGGTGACTGAGATAATGGGGAGTTTTAAAAGTTATGTTAGAGGTATCCATATGCCATCATTCTGAAAATTAAAATGACTAGATTTTTGGGTCTGTGTTGTGTTTTTTTTATTTTTTGTTTGATTTTTAAACTAATAACTGCTACATGGCATGAACATGTATTGCTGAATTTCCTCCAGTGTCTGATCTATAGTAATTTTGGGTGGCATTTGACTTTAATTAAAAAGTGAAATTTAACCTTTTTTTCTCCCTTTAAGTTTAACACAAACATATGCAAGTACAGATTTAAATCCTGTCATCATATGTGGCCCGTGGAAATAAATTAGTTTGTTGAATTTAATTTGGTACCACTATTTATGTGCATATAAGGCATTTTTAAGTACAGAATTATATAGGTTTTAAAAGTAGGCTACGTTTTGCCATTTCATGAGTAAGCAGCAGACTGTCTTGCTCTGTAGTCTATTAGATTGCAGATATTCATCTTCCTTCCACCTTCCTGGCAAGATATTTTGAGTAAAATTAATTTCAGCTAGAATTTGGGGAGATGAATCAAGTCAAATATGATTGCCTTGGCATTAAGTTATGTTACTGATGAGGGGGATGAAGCAGCAGTGTTTATTACATAATTTATTTAGAGATATGACAGAACTGCTTTTCTCCTGAGAGGAAACATGAGCAAAGACATGGAGTTATTTAATTCATAACAACAACAAAAAATATCCAGGTTTATATGTAACTGTTCTAAAATAGTGCAAATTATAAATTCAGTTAAAAGTCCAATCTTTATATAACATGCACTTATGTATGAAATGAAGATGCATGGGGGGCTGAAAGCCTTATTTGCAAATACTTCAGTCCACAGTGACCCATAAGGTAATGCATGCTGAGAAACTTGAGTAAAAGCCTTAAACAAACCTGTTTCTATTGAAGAACTTGAAGGGCCAGGAGAAGTTAGAAGATATTTAATTTCAGTTCAGTTGTAGCAAGCAGAAGACCAGGACTAGCTAGTTGGTATAGGTGAACCAACCACCAGTGATTTGTGGCTGTGTAAATGAGAACTGCCCAGGTTCCCTTGTGCAACCTGCTGTTCCTGCAATATATGGGTTTTTTCCTGTCTTCCAGTGGTGCTACTGGGAGGTGATTGCAAAAAATGTCTGAGCTGATGGTTAAGACCCTCTTAAATCCTGGATATATTTGTGGGCAGTTTGTTCTGTCTGTTGTATCTACACTGTACGTTAGCTTAAGTATTCAAGGGTAAACAGCTTCATGTCCATCTTTATGGTCATTGTAATTGCCAAACCATCACTTTGGATAGGTAGAAAAAATAGAAACCATTTCAGTTTTCAGATGACAGGGGATATTCTTCACAAGTATTTGTGTAGTTTCCTTCTGTATTTTTGAAATTGTTGTTATTTTCCATATTATGGCCAACTGTGCCATCCTCTGTTCACATGCTACTATTACCTTACTGTCAGTACCTCTGCAACTCTATTAGCTCTGAAACACATTGGTAGAGAGAGTAGCAGAGGAGGCATAAGGTACTCCTTGCCTTTCACCTTTGCTGTGATCAAGACCCTCTTCACCCCCTGTGGGAGCTGTATGATCCTTGGCATGCCTGCCCCACTGATAAGGCTATCAAGATGAAAATTACTCATGCTTTGGTAGCCCTGCCTCTGCTTCTTTGATGGGTTGCTACAATGCCTTTTTGCATAGTGAGTTTTAGCAAGAAATATGTGATCATACTCAGTACTAACAAACGTTGCTTGTTAGAGATAAGTGCTGATCGAAACAAAGTGATTATGCTGGCAGTTGTTAGATAAGCAAACCAATAATGGCTCTACAGCCATAAAAATGTATCCTCTCCTAGATTCAAAAGTGCTGACAGAAGAGATTGTTGATCCCACGTAGTGATTGCTGCCACCATCCCCAGGCGTGTACAGTGTGCACTGGTGATGTGCACTGTGTTCACTGAACCATAGCACAGCAGCTTATGTGAGCACTCCTTGAATGCCAAACTACCCCAGTGAGGTTAAATGCTTTTCTATCCTTGGCAAACTAAACCTGGCTAATTTTGCTTGAGGAGAGTTAAGGAATCCTCAAACCCTGTGGATGGTAAGCATCACCTAGCCACAGTAAGCTCTGGGTCTAGTAGAGAATGGTGCTTCAGAAGTATGCAGACTCAGTCTTGCAGAGTGCTGGGCAGACTTGATATTTTGTGAACATGTGCATAGTGGTGATGCTGCCTTCCTGCTGCTGACAGAGCATGCTGAGATGGCAAGGAGCTGAAGTCTTTCTTTGCACATGGCAAGGATTAGCAGTGCAGGTGGGAGGGGATGTTGACCTGAATAAGTTGATTATGGTATCTTTCTCAACAGACTCTATTAGTAAAAATTAAATGGAGATCAAGTAAAACTGCAGTACTCCCTTTGTGCAATGCAAAGGATTTTACTGTTTCTAAAGAAATAAGCTCTGTGTCTGTGCAGATTGATCCACTGGTACTTATGGATTAAGTCTTGGATCATGGGTCAGTCTTCCCACTAATTTAGTGTTTTCAGGACAGTGAAATGATGTCTCTACCGACTGTCCACTCGGATGGAGAGAACAAGGAGGACCTGCCTGTTCATAGCCCAGTGCTTTCCAGAAACTGCACTGAAAACTGTTGGAAAGGCAGAGAGGTGAATGGACTATGTATCTATCTTGCTTGTGCCATCCCTCCCAGTGGTATTGCCTCATATGTCTGCTGTCCTGTAGGATAAAGTGCCTTCTCATTAGCTGGCTAACTTCCAAGGCCTTGTAGCATTTCCATGGTTATATTTCGCAAGAGGATATTTGTATTCTTCTCCAGCTTCTTCTGCAAAACCCATAATTCTCTGAGAATTCCAGAAATTAGTTTATTGACAAAGAAGTTAAAGTTAATACCTGGAAATATTAAGAGCTATAGATGAAAATTAAACAACTGATACAAGCAACAATTAAAAAACTGATCCCATAATTCTGTTATGGGATTTTTCACTGAGAAAGATGAGAAACAACCTTAAAATTGTTTTGTGTACAGCTGAAGGCTCCTTTGCAGATTATAGAAACTGAGCCTGTGATCTCAGTGAGCCCATGCAAAGGTCACCAATGCTGGAACTAGTCAGCATGCTGGTCAGACTAACAGGCTACTGGTTGACACGGTTGTGAAAAATACACTATTAGTTATACTACAGTTGTGCAGTTCTGTCTGTGTGGAAATAAAAGTAAGAGATGATGATCAGTACCACTCAGTATTGCAGCTATTATGTGTGCATAGCACTGTGAAGGAAAGGAAAAAAGTAATCTGTGAAGAAGAGTAACTTTCCTTAAAATATTTACTTTTCTTGCATATTAATGCAATGAATTATTCCTGTCATTTGTTTTTTTGCTTTTCCTCTCTATTTTAAAATTTATAGCCAAGTAACTTTTTTAGTACTCTGTGCTGCAAGGTCGGGCAGTCCACATGGAGAAGTAATCCACTGGAAACTTGCTTATGGGGAGAAGTTTCTAATCATGACATTAGACAGACGTTTTATTCATTGTTTCTGGAAGGTACTTTATTCAAAGAACTGCATAAATAAAAAAGCAGATTCCAAAGAAAAAGTAGTATTTTCTTGATCTCCTTACTGAGCACACTGATGCTCCTTCAGTTAAATCAGTTTGCAAATGTCTGGGGAAGCTTCAGTAGATACAGAATTGAGCTCTGTATTTCTTAGGTTACATAGATATCAGTTTAAATTTCATCCACCATAGGCCATTTCTTTGCCCTGTTGCAGGGGGGAGGGGAAGGAAAGGCCCAAGAACATATCCAAGCACTCCTTATGGCAGTCTAGGAAAAAAGAAGCTTGATGATCATTTTGAATATGAACAAGTTCTGCTGCAATAGCATTCAGATAGCCCTGGGCATTTTAGTGGGCCCCCAGCTGCAGTGGCAGATTACAGCTAAAAATGGCATTTAATATTACCTGAGTTGTGCTGCTTCTTGATTTGAAAAAACTAATAGTTGTGTAGACCAAAGAATGGCGAATATCATTTCTCATGAGGCCAAATCTTCCAAGGGAAATTAATTTGTTGTAAATCTCCAGCATCAAATTAAAACAAAAAGCTTGAATAGAAATTAATAACTTTTTAAACATACTGTAATGAATAGTATTTTCAAATCCTTTGTAAAGGAGAAATAATTGACAGTTAACCAATTTGCAGCATAACATAAATGAGAATGCATGTTACTTTTGCCCACAGATTTGTTTCTCTCTAATAAAAATTACACTTTTCTTGTAGTGATAAAGCCTCAGAAAAAATGTCAGTGTACAATAACTGAACAGGAAATTTTAGTAATGGTTACATTCATTAAAAATAACACTTTCAATAATCTGCCATTTAGTACTGCAGTGCTTGGAAGCTGCCTATTTCAGTTGGAATATGCAATTAGAAGCAAGCTAACCCTGTTTCAGGATTTTTGCTAAATTCTCAGCTAAAACCATGAAAGTGAAACAGATTATCTGGGGCATGAATCAAGCAGTTGTGAAAATGTCAAGTGAAACCCTTAGCAGCAGTAAGCAAGAAGAGAGCTGATTTGTACCAACCAAGGACCCGGCCTGCCAAGTGTCATGGCTGTGACAGCCTCCTGGCAATCTGCAGAGTCAAAGGCTGCGGTGAGACGGATGAGAATATCAGCTAGCCCATTTAAAAGCAGACCTATAAATAATATCAGAGAGGCTGGTTCAGATAGCAAGCCAACAAATGGCCAGCTCCATTGGAATTCTCTTTGTAAGTAGGTACATAGCAAAGGAAGGACCCTGGGTAAAATAATGTTCTTGCAGGTCTGGGCATTAAAAGTCAGATTAGTAGTCTGCTCCCATGACATACATAATTCCAACACAATTCCAACATAATTTTTTTAAACCAAGCCTGGAAGGAAAATGAGATCACTTTTAAATCATCTACAATAGTTTGGTTAAGTAGTGCGTCTGCTGCTATCCCATATCCTTTTGTGTTTGAAAGGATGAATAAAGGTAGAAAGACGAAGTTAACATACATAAACAGGTCTTGGGTAAACAGAAGAGAATAACTTCACTAAGTGTCCTGTATCTACATGTTCCACTTAAGAAGTGTATTAGATTTCTCTTATTTTTAAGTATGCAGGTTAAACATTACTGCTTATTAGTGGAAAATCTGTTTTTTAATTCACCCCATGTACACCCAGATATGAACTATTCTGTTTTGTAAGCTGCTAAGATGATTTAGAGATCATCTTTGTATCACCATTGCCACAGCTAAAGGAAGACTGGGTTCTCAGAGGAACTCTGCTTGCTTTATCCTAGCATACTATTGAATAAAGCAAAGGCCACAACATTAAGCTTTTATTGATTTTCAATGGGTAAATAATAGGCCACTGCTGTCAGATAATATTAGAAGTTGCCTAGTGAGCAGCATTCAAATACTTTATACTGTACAAGGGGAAGTCCCTTAGTACTGTTTCTCATATTCATTACTATATGCTCCTTTCTCAGTTTACTGAGTTGTATGTATGCTGTGGCATGATGCCTCTCAACCCAATGTACAAATTAGGCCACTTACTACTCACCAAACAGCAGAAGCAGCAGCGTGGTTTTCTGAAGTGCTGCAAGGCCTGTCCTGAAAAGTAGAAAGCATGGTAAAGTCTAAATATTTGGAGTTACGAATTTTAGCTTTGCATTTCCTAACTTCTGTATATTAAATCAGCACCTCAGCAGTAGGACTCCATTGCAGGAGAAGAGGAAATGGAAATGGTGGCATTCCCAGTTTTACTTGATTCACAAACCAAATCCTGTCCTCAGGTACTCACTATTAACGTGAGTTAATAGTGAGCTGCTACTGCACTACTCTGAAGCTATTTTAGGTCATATTCCTGGTTTTATTTGTGCTGGCTTCTTTGGAAAGTCAAAACCTCTGCAAGTAGAAATCCATAGAAGTAACTTTCATAGATGGGGAATTCTCAGCTTTGTTACCTGCAGATGCACCGCAGCTCTGCAGACTACTCTACAGGTCTTGGACTTTTGTGTACTGGATGAAAGGTTGTGCAGGGATGCACCTGGGTGCTGGGAGTGCATTGCCCATGCTATGACCCTGGCACAGTTCTGGCCATGGCGAAGTAGTTCCTTGTCCAGCAAGGTCATGGCACCAATTTGGAGTTAGCACCAATCCAAGACCAGTTCCAGAAAGCAGTTTGGATGCAGCCAGGTTGTATCATCTGGCAGAGCCTGGATAGTATGGACCTGAGCTGTTCTGTGCTGATTGCTCTCATATCCCAACAAGTTCTGGCATTGTGGACCTCCACTATGTGTAAACATAGCCATGTACCTCTGAACAAGAACACTGGAGTGTCAGAGATGTTGGAGATGTTACTGTCAGGACATTGAATCTAATGTCAACCTAGAACCTAAGTTGAATTTTTCTTCTCAAAAGTGGTGGGTGAGCAAATCCTTATTGTAGCCAAACAGGAAGCGTGATCTGCTAAACATGAAATGCTGTTCTCTGTTACTATATATGAACAGCTACCCCAATTTAGATATTCATTTGCTTCTACCTATTGTATTGCTGGATGACAAATCCTACTGTAACCTAAAGCCTATGAGCTTACAGGGAAGCCACTCACAATGTAGTAATTGTTAACATATGGGAAAAAACCCACATCTGTTACAGAAATAGAATAGACACACACTGGAGTGGGAAAGTGCTATACAACCAAAATGCAGTCGTTGTCTACTTCTTCCTAACCTCGTGTTTTAAATGTACTCTTTTTCTTCTCTTATGCTGTCTTATTTTGATGTTTAATGCTAGTTAATTGAGTGCTTTATTTTCGAATGGGAAATGGTATTTCTGGAAATAGGCCGGCATGTAATAACCTTTATTCCAGAAACCATTAAAATATTAAAAACAAAAAAACCCAAACAACCATCAGCAACAAAAAAAAAAACCCATAAAAAGACAAAACCAAAACAAAGTTGGTGCATCACCTCTCTTAAATAAACCATATAATTAAAGAAAAAGAAGTAATTTTATTTTACTTGGTATCTCTAGACACTAAAATCTGGACAAATAATTAGACTCTCAAGTTTTACATTTGTGTACTGGTCTGGAATGATCTGGAGGCTGCACTCATTTCTCTTTGAGAAAGGAGACAGGCCAGGTTTCATCTGTGGAAAGGTTCACCTCTGGGAAGGGAGTAAAAAACCAAACCCAAACCCTGTCTCTTTTCTGCCTCCAGGAAGCTGAAGTGCCACCAGCCCTAACAACCTTTAAGCAGGAATGGCGTGTATGTAGTGCCAGCTAAATCTACACTGGTAACTTTTGTCCTAGAAGCTAAAGTGGCACAATCTTGGAGCAGAAGAGAACAAAGTTTGGGGGACAGATTATATTTATTTTCAAAATAAGGTATTGCTTGAAACACAGTAGCCCAGGTTGCGCTTTCAGAAGAAAGACCTGGGAAGCTGTGGAGCTCCATCCTGGGGACAGTACATGTGCTCTTAGAGTAGGTACTATCTAGTTTTGGAAAAAAAGGTGCAAAGCCAGAAGGCAGGAGGAGGAACTGGTTAACATGATTAAGCAACTGTTAAAATGGGACGGGATTACTCCTATTGCATCATGCAGAATAACAAGAGAGAACATTTTGTATATATTTCAGGGTAAGCTTCCTGTCAGGGGCAGATGCTGGACTACAGAGAGTCTGTACATTTTGCAACATTGTGAGCAAAATTTTCAGATTAGTAAAGACAAACCAAGAAAACAAGGCAAACAGAGGTCCTTAATCCAGTGAAGTGTTGTCCTTCAGAGGACACTGGTGTCATCTGAATTTGTGAAACTATTACAGACAAAGTAGAAAATAAGGTAATGAGCAAAGTATTGTAGTAAGGTATACTGAGAGACACCTTGTTCACCAGCTGATTATTGCTGATTTAGTAATTTTTCATACCCAGTAATTTTTGCTGTTCCTAAAATTTGAGTAATTCTGTTTCCATAAACTTGAACTAGAGAATTGACAGAAGGGACTGAGATTTAGAGGAACTCATGGTATGAGAGAAGGGTGAGTATATGCTGTAGAAGTAAGCATGGAGAAAGGGCTGGGAAATGAGCTGGCCTTAACAAATGTAAAATGGAATGGAAGCTAAAAAAATTGTTTAAAATTTAGATACCTTATCTTGATAAACATTTGACTACAGACTTAAATTCTTCATCCTTACATAGCTAAGTGTGCACTTTAACAGTAATAGATATTGGTACTGCCAAACTTTTACTGTAGTTGATGCTTTTAGACTTGTAATTCTGATGTTAGCATACACAGCTCAACTTTTGTCAGGCTCCTGATGCTGCCTATAACTCTCTTGATCCTTAGGAATTGCTGTCCTAAATTGGTCTAGAGAAAACTCACTCCTTATTAGGTATCTGGCCTAGATTCCACATCCCCAAAATCTCAAAAATCATAGTATGGTTTGGGTTGGGAGGGACCTTAAAGATCATCTAGTTCCAACCCCACTGCATGGGCAGGGTTCCTTCCCACCAGACCAGGTAGCTCCAAGCCCCATCCAGCCTGGCCTTGGACACTTCAAGGGAGGAGGCATCCACAGCTTCCCTTCTTTTAGTCTCATCACTCTCGCACTAAAGTCTTTCTTCCTAATTCCTACCCTAAATCTCCCTTTTTCAGTTTGAAACTGTTCCCCCTTGTCCTTTCATTACATGACCATGTAAAAAGTCCCTCCCCATCTTTTCTGTAGTTCCCCTTCATGTCATGGAAGGCTTTTATAAGGTCACTCCAGAGCCTTCTCTTCTCCAGGCTGAACAACCCCATCTTTCTCAGCCTGTCCTTCTAGGAGAGGTGCTCCAGCAACCCTCTGATCACCTTTATGGCCCTCCTCTGGACCTGCTCCCTCAGATCCATGTGCTTCCTATGTTGAGGGCTTCAGAGCTGAAAGCAGTAAAATCACAATTAATTATCCTCTGATGATGACTTAATTCCTTTGAACATTTTTCAGTCTCAGGTGAACTTCATCTAGTGACTTGCTGAGTCTTCTGTGAATTAAAGTTCTCAGGCACAGATAAGTCCCTGTGGCATCTTGTCCCTCAGGTGTGTCAACTGCACCACTCAGCTTGGGCTACATCAAAAGAAGTGTGACCAACAAGTTGAGGGAGATGATTCTGCCTGCCTGGTCAGCTCTGGTGAGACCTTACCTGGGGTACTGCGTTCAGCTCTGGAGTCCTCAGCACAGGACTGACATAGACCTCTTGGAGTGGGTCCAGAGAAGGGCCACAAAAACAGAGCAGTGGGAACACCTTCTGTGAGGAGAGGCTGAGAGAGTTGGGGTTGTTCAGTCAGGAGAAGGCTCCAGGGAGACCTTGTTGGAGCCTTTCATTACTTAATGGGATCCTATGAGACAGATAAGGACAAACTTTTTAGTAGAGCCTGTATTGATAGGGCAAGGGATAAAGGGTTTAATCTACTATTTAATTAATAATTATAATTTAATATTTAAAGAGGGTATATTTAGACTAGATATAAGGAAGACTTCTTACAGTGAGGGTGGTGAAACAGTGGAAGAGGTTGCCCAGAGAGATGGTGGGAGCCCTGTCCTTGGAAACATTCAAGGTCTGGTTGGATGGTGCTCTTAGCAACCTGGTCTAATTGAAGATGTTTGTGCCCATCGCAGGGGAGTGGAACTAGATGACCTTCAAAGGTCTCTCCCAAGTGAGACCATCCTATAAATTTATTTGCTCTCACTAGAGAACTTATATCCTTGTGCTAAAAGGAGAAATGTCTTATGTCATGGTCTATTATTGCATTAGTAATTCTGTTTCACATCATAGCAATAATTTTTAAGTGGCATTTTATTCAATTTTCCACTTTAGCATAAAGCATAAGGATTGAACAAAAACATATTAAGTATCTGCAGCACTTACTGTGGCTGAGGAGAATCAGCAAATGAGTAATGTTTTTTTGTCTTCAAAATCCATTACCATCCAGTATAGCCTAATGCAATCAAAAAGATTTTCCTTTATTCCTCTCTTCTCTCATCTCTTCTTTTACATTTCACATACACATTGTTAATAGCATGTGAGAGGTTTTTCCATCACTAAATGAAGTTTATTCTTGACATTCTACAAAATATAACCTGTGACTAAGCTGAGTGCTAGTGATTGAATGCCCTCCTAAAAGCTGGGGTTACATTTCTTTTCTTAAAATGATATTTGATGTAGTATTTGCATGTTTTGAAACACCACTGATTCTCTCTGATATAACAAAATAAGTTGCTTTCTGGTGATTCCACCTGCATGCCCTTTTCAAGCATTGTGTGTGTTCTCTGTTACAATTAGACTGACATTTGGAAGGAGAGCCAGGTGTAGGAAGGACAGAGGGCTTGGTATAATGCAGCTGAAATCGTGGAGGCCTTGTCTGTAATGCCCATTTCAACACGAGTGCATAATACCACTAACTCCAGTTCAAATGAAGCACATAATTTTTCTTTGAAAGATGAATTTCATTCCCTTGATCCCTTTTTAGCCATAATCTCTATAGAAGGCATAAAATAAGAGATTACAGGATTAAACTTTGGATAAAAACACATTATGTGGTAAAATGTGTCCAAGTAATAAAGCTCCTAGATGAGCAGCAGAGTAGCTTGATAGCTATAGTATTGCATCCAGGCTGTGGGGACAGGCTAATTCTAAAGTCTGAGTTACTGCTCTGATGCCCCACATGATAACAGCAGGTGACCCTTTGATCTACAGCTGGGCCTCCATTCTTGGAGCTTAAATGACATTTTTTTCAGCTGTGCAACTGTTGTATGTGTTTACCTACCTAGGGAAATGTCAAAATTGTAAATGATACAATTTACTCTTAAGGGGAACTATTGCCATCCCTGTCCTGCTCCTCATCCTCAATGAACTTTCCTTGGCCCTTGCAGCCAAACATAGAAGTAGGAAAACTTTTCTATGGGGAGAACAGAAAAGCAAAAGGAACTATGGAATAAGATCCCGTGCTGTTTAGCTGAACTGAAGAAAAAATTCCTGCTAGTGGTTTCGCACTTAGTTCTGAACGTAGTGAAGAGAGATGAGAAAGTTGTTTTTGGCATGAATATCTCACCTTAATTCCTGAGCTGGAGAAAGGCTGAGAAAAATACTACTTTAAAAGAAGAAGGAATGCAGAAACAAAGATGAAGATCCAAATTAGAGCTGTTTAGCCTGATAGAAATAAAGAACCAAAAGACCAGCTGGCATAGATAAGCAGTTCTCCATTTATATTACTGGGACAAAATTAGAATTATATGATGCTGAAGAGGAAAAGATGGAATTATGAATGCTCTGTAGACACAGATAACAAAATCTGCAAAAGGGAAAAAGTGAAAAGATATGAGAACTGTCAATTTTAATCATCAATCCATTATGGAATGGAGTATAAGTTGCTAAAGGTTGTGGGGATTTGTTCTGTTTTTTACTTATCAGATGTATTTTTCTGGATTGACTTCACTGAAGCTTTGTTAGAATGATCTTTGACTCTTTGCATTTGGAGAAGTAGAAATATGGGCAAAGAGAGAGGGAATTATTCTTTTGCCACAGTGCAGTAAGAACTGTAGGGAATTACTGTCATGAAAGAAGGGTTGCTATTAGGTGGGAAAGTGTTGGTTATGCTCTTAAGGAATTGCATGTTTTTAAACAAAGAAAATGCTTTTACAGCTATTTGTTATTTAGCGTAGGAAGGATGTGAAAAGAAGGCCCACTTATTTAAACAAATAATTAGGACTCAATTATTCTTGATTTTTAATGGTGAAGCAAACTCAAGAATAATATTTATGTTATCTTCCCTGAACCTTCTTCTTTGGACATCAAAATTCACTGTTTTTGTAAGGCAGTCTATTTGGGCTTTTAGAAATAGATCAAAGTTGAGGAAGAACTTGTTCTGTAGAAGATCCTGAGCAGCAGTTTCATAGGTTCAGAGCCAGAGCATCAGGTCCAAGCACCTGATAGTAGAATCCTGGGCAAATGTATTAGATCCATCTATTTTGACAAATTTAGGCTGTAGTTATGCTACCAGTTCATATGATACTCCTACCCCAAGAGGTGACTCTCACCTCCTTCCTTTAGATTTAGGGTCTAATAAAATATGATTAAAGAGATAGTAAGAACAACTTGCAAATGACATTTTTCACCAAAAATTGCATCTTTAATTAGAGAATTTTATGGACATTGTTGGGCATCCACTTGAATTTCAACTATACTTACATCTTAGTCTTTTTTGGACAAGATTTTGTCTTCCTCTTGCAGTTCAAGCAGTATGCAGCTGTGTTTCACAACTCATATTACTGCAATTGAAATAATTAAATGAAAATACATGTTGACTAAATTTTGACTTTTCCCTCCATAATTTACAAATATATTCAAAATTGCTTTCCCTGAGGGAAGACGTGCTCTGTGAGACTGGTGGAATGAGTTTGTATGGTGTTTTTTGCTGAGCAGGTGCAACACCACAGGATCAGCTTGCTAAGAATTGCTCTCAACACTTGTTTAACATCTGTCTTAGTCCAAAAAAGATTGCTTTTTTTAGTCTGCTTGACAGTAGCATGAAGAAGTCTCAGCCAAAATTGTGTTCCGCTGGAAGGTGTATAGTAACAGATGAATATTAAAGAAATGATACTGAAGTTCACTGAGAATGCAAAGCAGCTAGGAAACAGTTCTTAGAAGTGAATGTATATTAAAAGATTTCCCACATCACAGCTGTGAATAAACACTTGGTTTTCATGGCTGAATTGTTCATAAGCAGGGACCTGGAGGATTTGGCAACACATTTGCACTTTGGCAATTAAATCTGTGTCAATTCTATTTTTGTTATTAGCTGTTGGCTTTTTTTGAGCCTACACCCCCCCCCCCCAGCTGAGTGACCTGACTGGGTGAGTCTCTGCTTTCCAGACTCTCCAGCTTGGTCTGTGGTCACTGGTAACCAAAGTTGTTGGGGGAGCAACCTATGCTGTCTCCCCCAGTGCAATACATTCCCAGCGTTGATTTTGGAGAGTCATTAAAAATGAGAGACTGCCAGATCTGACCTGTTCATGAATTAGCTTTTCCCTGGGAAGCAGAGCAGCCTGGTCTCTCTCTTGGGCTCTGAAAACAGGGGGGAGCTCCCACTTGGCTTTGTTGGAGGGAGGATGAACTCTCTCACTCTTCCCACTAGTTCTGCCAGCCCAGGCGGCTTCTGCTTGCCATGTCCTTTGAGCTGGTAGCACCAGGCAGTGCTGTGGGTGGTGGAAAGGGGTGAAAAATTCTGCCTGGATGTTTGCTATCACAATTGGCGTGGATGTTTTTGTTCTCCCACTGGTAGCACGCTCAGTGGATGTTCCTGTTGGTATGTAAAAGTACTTCTGTATCTTGGGCTGTTTTGTCTACCTGAATATCAGTGAGAAAGCTGCGTACAACTCACAGCTTTTGAAGCCATCTTTCCTTCAGCCATTTTGTTATCTTTGTTTCCTTTTGCACTAGACATCTTTTTAATTCATTAAGTTTAAGCATTAAACTACATAAAGGGAGTAAAAAAAACTTCTTTGTCAACAGTTTTTTTTTAATAGGAAAATAAACTCAATATATTTAACAGAGCTGCCAGTATGCCAGGAGGCTCACAGCCTTCAGTGCTCATAGAAGAATGAATAGGTTTAGCAGAACACATCCTGTTTCTCTACTTGTAGTTACAGGTGGTCAGAAATTTTAGATTGCTAAGCTTCACATGGTTTTGTCTGAATAAACAGAAACTTTTGCCACCTTTGCCAGATCTCCTGCTCAAATGGAACTGCAGGTATTGCCATCATCTCTGAAACTGGCAAGAGCACCATTTTCCTGGAATAGAATCATAGAATCATAGAATCATAGAATCATAGAATAGGCTGGGTTGGAAGGGACCTCAGAGATCATCGAGTCCAACCCTTGATCAACTACCGCCACAGTCACTAGACTATGGCACCGAGTGCCATATTGAGTCGCTTTTTAAATGTCTCCAGGGACGAAGAGTCCATCACCTCCCCAGGCAGCCCGTTCCAATGTCTGATCACCCTTTCCGTGAAAAAATTCTTTCTAATAGCCAATCTGAACTTCCCCCGGCACAATTTAAGACCATGCCCTCTTGTCTTACTGAGAGTTGCCTAGGAAAAGAGACCAACCCCCCCCTGGCTCCATCCTCCTTTCAGGTAGTTGTAGAGAGCAATGAGGTCTCCCCTGAGCCTCCTCTTCTTCAGGCTGAACAGCCCCAGCTCCCTCAGCCTCTCCTCATAGGATCTGTGTTCGAGTCCCATCACCAGCTTGGTTGCCTTCCTTTGGACCTGTTCGAGGACCTCAATATCCTTCTTGAACTGAGGGGCCCAGAACTGAACACAGTACTCAAGGTGTGGCCTTACCAGGGCTGAGTATAGGGGCAGAATCACCTCCTTGGACCTGCTGGTGATGCTGTTTCTGATACATGCCAGGATGCCATTGGCCTTCTTGGCCACCTGGGCACACAACACAATAGCTGCAACACCCAAATTTCCTCTTCACTAAGAATTACCATTTGTGTTTGTTTTATTCCATGGTCGACCAAATCAAATGAAAATATCTTTCCAGCAAAATAGAAACACATGTGTTCAGCTTGAAGGGCAGATTGATATTGCCTGGATTGTCTTGGTAGACAGTCCTGTATTTACAGAGCAACATATATAATGCTAAAGATTTTTGTTGTTTCCAAGAGGAGAGCTAAACTACACGCACTGCTTAAAGTCAGCAATACAAATATCCTGTCATAATGAGAATCTAATTTCACCCTTCCTCTTAGTGCCTTATTTGTGCTGATTCCTTAAGTTACCACTCCAGAGTTGTTTCATGGAACTCCTTCCTATTTAAAGAGGAAATTTTCAGAGCTGTGACTTTCCTGTGTCTGTTTATTGTGTTGGTTAGGAGTGGACACATGTTTGTAGTGGAACAAAGCAATCAGACGCCTCTGATTACTGAGAAGTGGGTGTGAGCTGGTATCAAATCCACCTGTGCCCAATTAGGGCAGGCCCCCTATTGAGCATGTGCAAGACCAGGGGGCCAATAAAAGATGAAACTCACAGCCACAGACTAGCTCACTCCCAAGCACTGTATTACCTTTATTGCGCCACTAGCGCTCATTGCCTCCAAGGTGAGGCTCTCGTGGCGCAGCTGGTTAAGACCCAGTACTGCAATGCCGAAAGCCCCGAGTTCGAGACTCCACAGAGAGCCTCACCTTGGAGGCAATGAGCGCTAGTGGCGCAATAAAGGTAATACAGTGTTCGGGAGTGAGCTAGTCTGTGGCTGTGAGTTTCATCTTTTATTGGCCCCCTGGTCTTGCACATGCTCAATAGGGGGCCTGCCCTAATTGGGCACAGGTGGATTTGATACCAGCTCACACCCACTTCTCAGTAATCAGAGGCGTCTGATTGCTTTGTTCCACCACACATGTTCATGTTTGTGTTCATGACTTCAAAACCATGATCTTGAATGTGTAGTCTCCTTCACAGTCTGTTGCAGTGGTGGAAGGCATATGGTCTGCTGGCTGCTTATAGCTTGTTGCTTGACTTATCATGGCCTGTGAACTCAGTGGCTTTGTGGGGCAACGGGGAATGGTATTTCTCTAACTCTATGATTCTTTTAATGTATATGGTCTAACAAATTTATCTGAAAGTCTTCAGTAAAGAAAATGTTGAACATGGTCTAACTCACAGGACATTGCATGTCAGCACATCAGTGTGGGAACCTCATCCGATTCCCGTGGAAGTCAGTGAGATTTAATTTAGTTTTGAATTAGATTCTGTAAACACAATGGCCTAATGTAGAAAAAAACTAGATGTTTCCACTGACTGCAGCCAGGCATGGCAGCCTTGCAATATTCTACATCTTCCTAGGTGTTGTGGGTATAAATGATATCTTCTTCTTGGGTCTTTTCCTGATAACATAAAGATAATGAACTGTGATAAAGGCACAACCACTGATATGGCAACTGTGTAATTCACACACAGAAATCTGTCTGTCCTTTCTTCTATTGCCCTTTCTCTGTTTTCTCCAACCCCACCATGTGCAGAAATAAGTGATAGTCATCTGCTGAAGGTGTCTTGGTTGATCAATAGTTAAAGTAGTTTTTGCCTACTGTCCAGTTCCACTGTACTGTACACCAAGCAAAGCTTTTTGCTCATGTATAGAGCAGGTAATAATCAATTATCTTATCGTGAGGGTTTATTGTGAATTGGAGCCACTGAGGAGTCACGATAGAAAGGGAGACTTGCACTGAAAAGCTTTGAGTGCTTGCAACAGCGCCTTGGCTTGTCCTCTTGGTGTCAGTGTAAATAGAAAAATGAACTTTTCAAGCATTCAGAAGGAATTTCTTAACATTTAACATTTGAAAGATTGCCCAAGCCCCTTGTGTTTCTGTTTTTACATTTGATAAAAACAATATTCTAACACTGATGAACCAAAGGGTAGCCAGAAGCATGTTGTTACCACAGCCCTCCTCAGTGTGCAGACTGTAACCTCTGCTGCTAGAGCATGGAGTTACCAACTAGCCTTGGTCAGTCTCCTTTATAATTTGCCCTATGTTGGCCTCATTTTGTTGTGATGAAAGCTTGTTGGAAAGAAAGACAAAACCATGTGTTGAGTCCATGAGGGATTGCAGAATGTTGTCTTGGAGCAGAGCTGGTAAAAGCAGGTAAAATTGGCTTTTTCTGGTAAAAAGGATCCTGTCATGAGGTAAAAAGGATCATGTCTGTTGGTTCCTGTCATGAAAAGTGGACTAGGAGTATAAACAGAAGGATCCAAGTAACTGTCATGGCTCTCTCCAAATCTGAGTTATCCACATGGACCATAAAACAGGCTATGTTGGGACCACAAAATCTGACTTTTTCAATCAGGTATTTCAAAATCCAGATCGCAGTCTTGTAAAGTATAAGGTGGTGTAGACTTGGAGAGTAAACCTAGTCCAGCAGAGAGATAGTGCAGGGAATTTGAATCCAAACTTGGACTTGGTTGCAGGTATCTGGTTCATGTCCTTTAACTGCTAGCAGTACAGTATGTGATCAAAAAGCCCCTTTGGAATAACTCTCTGCAGTTGATACTTTCCTTTTGGAAAAAAATGGAGGCCATTTCAGGACAGGTATACTTCAGTTTCAGTAATAAAAAGAACTGTATAGCATGGATGCCCTGAGGTATATTCAGAGTATGAATTTGTTTTCATCTTTCAAAAATTATGGAAGAGAATTCTGGGATAAAAATTCATTTTTATTATGAGCCATATGCATGAAAAGGCAGTGGAAGTTTTTTGTTTATGGGCATAGAAGTCATGACACAATTCATACTAATATGCATAGCAGAGATGCATATAGAGTACACACTGTATATCTGTTGTTTTTTCAGAACAGTTTACAAAGAAAGGAATTCTGAACTTTCAGACCTCCCTTTTAAATCTGAAATATTCATCTCTACAATGACTTTTTACTGTTATTCTGATAATTCTAATAGCTTCTGACTGTCTACACAAAGACTGCTGTAAAGGAATTGCATACATGCGAGAAGCAGGCAGGCAGGAGGTGCAGTGTGGAAAGAAAGGGCATATATGTGTGTGTTAAATATAGATGATCAATACCTTTTAGTATTACATGACCTATTTCTTTTTCTCAACAGTCATGAATAGGAATGATAAAATAGTATAACTACCTTGCCAATGAAACTCAGCATTGCACAGGCACTCACCCAACTGTGATTTAGGGAGTCTGAGAATATAAACAGAGGATGAGTGATTGATAGCTCGATGTGCCAGTCCTTTGAGGAGGCTGGACAGATAAATCCAAGGGCAGTCTTCATACAAGGATGTGCACACATTAGCATCCACACATCAGTCATATCCCACGTACGTCTTCCCAGTGGGAATGCAGAGCTCACTTAGGATGTACTGTAGGCTTGACTCCAGACTGTTGGTGAGGCATGAATGTCTAAAATACTAAAAACCAACAAAAACCCCAAAGCCTTTTTGTGTAGCTAAACAAACTGTGCTTTTAAAAAGGCTCATTTTTTGTAGAATCCTAGAATAGCTTGGATTGGAAGGGACCTTTAAAGGCTATCTAGATCAACCCCCAAGACTTTTTTCATGCTTGAGAAATTGCTTCTGCAGTGAGCTTATCTACTTAATTTGAATTTTTAAATGTAATAGTAGATATATGGATTTTGTGCATATACTTGTAAATGAAAACTGTTTTGCGGAAAATATTTGACAAGATCTCTGTCCTGTTTTAGACTGTGAGAAAAATACATAATATACTTCAAATGAAGTTACATTATGAGTAAATCTAGCACTACTGTTTCGTGGTATCTGGAAGCCTCTGTGACAGATCAGTTATATTGTGCATATTAATTGCTACACAGCCAAGTAGCAGAGCACTGTATTTCCCATTGATTGTGTTTAGAGTAGTGTGGACAGATTGTTAGAGCTCTGTAGCAATTTCTGTGAATCCCTAGTGAGTCTGAAAAATGAGAAACTCTCCAACTGGAAACCACAGTGGTTTGTTTTTTTTTTTTTCTAGTGAATAAAAAGAATGGGACAACAAAAACACCTATTGAGCATCTTTAATAAAAGCAAAGGAAATTTGGCGTCAAGGGTCTGCATTCAAAGGAGCATGTGGGATCAATTCATAAAAGCTGGAGGGGGATGCTTCGTTGGTATCTTAGGTCTTCTGAGAGAAAAGAGCCTGAATTAAGTCCTTCCTCTAAGTAGGTTAAAAGGATAGACTTAAACTCAGGATTTACACAGGTAGTGAAGAAACATGGTGAGCAGTGGGCCAGAGACTGTGGAGTATGGAGCTGTCTGAGTGGCTGTGGAAAGTAGTGCCTATGCTTCTCTTGGACTTGCATATTAACCTACAATATTTCTTCCTGGAAATACTAAACCTGTTACTGTTTTCCCGTATATTTAAATTTTGTCTTAACAATAGCTCAACCAGTTACCATCTACCTTTTAAAATAATTTTCAGAGTATTTTTCCAACATTTTTCCCAAATGCGATGAAATGATTTACCTGTTTGGAGTTTGATGACTCTTCAGCTAGAGAACACATTTCTTCCTTCCCCACAGTACCAACACTGTGGAGGCCCAGAACTGAAAGAGTTCAGTCTCTCTTGCTGTTTCAGAGTAGGATGTTAAGAGCTAATATAGGTGCTACCTCTGAAAATGAGGAGTTTTGTTTACCTCTCTCCCTCAAATCTCCATGTGAGTTATGTTCTACCAGTGAAATCACTCCTGGGTTGTACAATCCAGTAGGAAGACTAATAGAAGCCTTTTATAACTATAATTTATATGTGCTGCAAACCTGAATAAATTCATGTATGTGAAAAAGAACCAAGTTTATGTAATTGAACAGTACAAACATTGTGCTGAGAGCATACAATAGTATCTGTCTCACCAGATGTGCGTGACTAAGCAGCCTCTTATTACTGGTTGCAGAATGGTAACTCCAGAAAAGGACATTAAAAGTATGACCTTTGAATGTAGATGGAGGCAAGCAGTTATTTACCTAGAGCAAGAAATTGTAGTGACAAATTGCATGCCCAGTGGAAATTGGATTGCATTTTTCATAAAAGAAGAATGCCGTGGTAGTAGACAATATGGTTTATTAGGAGAATGATTAATGGAAAAGTAAGATTTCAAAATACATGTAATGATGTATGAGAATCCTGACTATGTGTACTGTTATTTCATTGTATATTTATTCATGAAAACTGTTAACAAAGTAGGGAATTGCCAGCTTCTTGCTTTTATCAGCAGGTATCTAAGAATAGACTGCTGGAACTTGCATTCCTTCAATGTCAGGACTTTAAGTTAGAAGACAGAAGAAAGACAGGGAGGGGAGTATAAGGTTTTTCCAAGTTTTACTCTTCCTTTAGGAAAAGAAATCTAATTTTTGCTTGGAGTATTTTAATCATTTTTCCCATAAGAAACTCCTGAATTACAAGCAATGAATAAAATAGAAGATTTTAGATTTATTAAGCAAAATCACAGAGCAGCTAAATTTAAGAATGCCACTAAAATGTAAATTCATCATGGGCCATGCTCTTCATTTTTTCCCAGATGGCACAAGTGGTTGTTGGCCAGAAAAAATTAAATTTGCACACTTACTCTTCTAAGCTATGTGGGTGCTCATAGTGTTAGCCTAGGGGCTTACGGGAGTGTTCCAATAAGATGAGCAATGAAATATTTTTGATCTGATTTACTGTACACCTCTTCCTGAAGCACTTTTGATTCAGAGCTTGAAGAGGGGCAAATTGCTTTTTACAATCAGGAAGAGGCAGCTAGTAACTTAAAATCCAGCTCACCCCTGATGCAGTTAAGGCATTAACTGGCATTAAGGCATCTTTTCCCTGGCAATGAATTCCTTCTCTTGTGTGTTGTGACACATAGGTGAAAAACGTGCAGCAGAGCCAGATGATGCAGAGCTGGTGAGCCTCAGCAAGAGGCTGGTGGAGAACGCGGTGCTCAAGGCTGTGCAGCAGTATTTAGAAGAAACACAAAACAAAACCAGACAGACTGATGGAAGCCCCTTGAAAACTGAAGAAGCAGTAAGTGGCAGTAAGAACGAGAACGACAATGATAAACACAAGTGAGCTCTGCGCAAAAAGCCCAGGAGCAAATATCCCACCAAGAGTGACCCCAAAACCGCGTCCCGGCTCCCTGCTGAAATTTACTGAGTGGTGCTGGGTGACAGGCACTCTGCTTTGTGAGTCTCATATCAAAAGTTTGTTCAGAATCAAAGGACACTGACTACTGGTTTAGTAAGTGCTTGCACTGCTGAAATCTGTTGTCTGCTGGGAGGGATGGACAGTGGAAAAAAGACAAGAATTGTGAAGCAGGCAGCTCCAGTCTTCACTGGTTCTTGATACCAAGAGTCCCTTCCGTGCTTTTGAAGAGAATCTGAACCCTTTGCATTTGCCTTTTGGATTGTTGTGAATGGCCGTGGAAGAGGCCTTGCCATAAGTGGAAGCGATGCCCTCAGCCTGAGGTTTTGGCACTGCTGCAGGGCTGCTCACTCCATGCGAGAGCACATGCTGTTTCCTAATCAACAGCAGTCAACCTCAAGCTAAAAATTGCCACTACAGATATTCATCACAGATACTATTACACAGTATGTAATATGGCAGGAGAGTCTCTTAAATGCAACGCTGTACTGTTCTTTACATTTTGGTAGCATTTGTTGATGTAAATTATATTTTTTTGACAACATACCTTTTTATAAAAAATATGGGCAAAAAGGCTGAGCAATTAATACCATCCAAACCAGATATGGTCTCTTTATCTCCGTACATCAGTGTTTCTAAATAACATTAGTTGCTATAAAGTGTGTTATATTGTTCTTTTCCTCTAGGAAAGAGCCATGAAGCAGACTTAGTAAAGGAAGCTTTGCACAGAGAAACACAGGCCCTGTTATCCCGACTGAATCAGATAAAGGAACTGTTATCCAGTCCTGAGATCCGCATGAAAATCAGCAAAGAGCTGTTTGAAGAAAGGCACAACTCTGAACAGCAAATGGAAAAGTTGTATTGACTCTGGACGTCCCAATGCATGATTGTGAATTGCTATGATGTAAAATTTCATCAGGTTGTTTAAAGACACAAAAAAACTGTTCAAGAAATTTTCCTTTCTGTTTCTCTTTTACTGAAAATATGAGTGGGTGCAAATGGTTCATAAGGAATCGTGCTGAAATATTTGCACAGAAAGATTCTGTTTCTTGATGGTGAAATACAGCCACTTGCTCAGTACTGCTTTGAAACACGCTTAAATGTGCAGGAACATGTCATGACTCCAAAGTGGAAAAATACTGGTTTCAAATAAATTTGAGCAAACACTGTGCCCTTCTTTTCTCGTGGCAAATAATTGGGATTTTTCTCATAGATACCTTCACTAGCAATGATATACGAATATTTTTTAAAATTGATGCTTTTAAATACTTTAAAATGGATATTTGAAAAAAAAACAACCTTTTAATGCCTTTTGGATTTGTACTGGTGTTTTGGGTTAGCACTGTCTGATTTTTATTTTTTTTGTTTTTTTTAAACAGCATTTGAATTACTTGTATAGATGCTGACATGTTGTTGTTTCTGCTGATGTTTACACTAATGCAAGAATGTTTTAAATTTTAGAATGAAATTCGGGCTCCACTGATGTCAATGGCAGACTCTCATTGGCTTTAATGGAGTCAGGATGCTGCAATTAAGATTTCTTGTGAAAATAATAATATTCCTTGGGATAATACTTGCCTTTTTACTTTTGTAGAACAGTGTTTTTATCTTGTTTTTTGTGTTTCTTCCACTTCTACATTCTGCTGCCTGAGGTGGGGTGTCAGTTTGCTCTCATTGTTCTCTCCACACACCTGCGAGATTCACTGAAGCTTTGGATGTACAACAGTGCAGGAGTAGGTCCAATATTTGAATTTTTTGTAAACATTGTTTCAAATTGCCTCTGATCATTAAAGCTATATAATATACGTTGTGATTGGTAACAGAATTGTTCTGTTAGAAGAGCTTTGTGCATATTACATTGATCTCAAGCGCTGGTCATTTATCTCGTGTGTCTAAGCTTTTTTTTTTTTCTCATTTGGTATGTAACAGTATATTCTGAAACATGTCTCATACATGCCATATTCACAATAAAGTACTTTTTCCTTTATGTTCTGTGTATGTTTCCCTCCATCTCCAGATGGGCTTTAATAAAATACAGGGTTACCAGAAATGGTGCTTGGATGAATTGCACCATTATGTTGACTGCAGATGTTGTGTCAGGATGCTGATCTAGAGCTTGAGTGCTGAAATCATGGGAAGAAATTCCTCCAGATAAGCTAGTCCCAACTCATTATGTTTTTAAATGGCAAAACTTTGAAACTCTAGGGATTAATTTATATTCTGGGGAGCATGGGTTTAGAAGGAGGTATTAGTAATACTTCCTAGAGCTTCATATCCATTCTTCAACATAAGAAATTGTGTTTGAGTTTAATGTCTCAAATTTGCTCTAGAATAATAATAATAATAATAAAAAATCCGAATCTGCAACCATCCTTATTTCATAGGCTGAGGAGACAAGCTTTTTTCCTCCTTCTGAGGAGAGTTTTCTTTGTCATGTCACACAGTTCTGAGTAGTAGTGCATTCGGAGGTAGCTATTTATATGGTAACAGGCAATTTAAATCCCATTTGCAGTTCACAACACAAAACCAGACATCAGCTATGAAAACAGGAAAACAATTTATTGTATTCAATCTGCATCTCAGGTTGTCATCTCTCTTTCCTTCTGACAAGTTCATATCTTGATTAAGTGCCTTTTTATATCACTCAGCACGTAGCAGTCACTGTTCTCAAGTTTCAGGTAAAACTTCAGAAACTAATCACTGAATTTCTATCCAGAGACTCTGATAAGTGAACTGATTGTTTGAGACAGTTTCTAGTTCTTATGGATGGCATCAAGAACAGCAAGGATGAAAAAACAAAACGTAGGGGATTTAATCACCTGGGCACAATCAGCTGCTCCAGAGTGGGTATGGCAAATATGACACAAGCCCTGCAGGTGATGTGTGTTCTTCTGGATCAGAAACTGTAGGCTAGAGGATAGCCCAGAGCCTCTAAAGATTATTAAATTATAAAATACTGAATTTAGTGCCTGAATCTGACTTGAAACTCCAGGTATTTTTAGATTTGCATCACCTTTAGTCAACACAGAAACACTGTTTAGGTTCCTTTTTGAAAAGCTCTTGATGCACATTCATCTGCTGCATTACCATCTAGCTAACAATTTAATAAATAAAATTATTAAAGAACTAAAACCCATCTTTGACTTTCAAATGTTTTGACCCCTAAAAGTCAACAGGACTGTTGTTTCTAAATCATTCATGTTATTTTAAAATGCCAACCATAGTCTTTTATTTCTCATTTTGACAAGACACCAAGATTAATTTACTCAAAATTAGTAACAATGTAGGGTAAAAAACAATCCTGCATCTGGATTGTTTCTCTCCTGACAACCTTTGTTTTGCTCTCTCCATTTTCTAAGTTTTTTATTTCCAGTGAAGCCTGGCTGGTGAATTAAAGAATAATCTCTTGTATGGAACTGTGAGATAAGCACTGAAAAATGCAGACACGTAGTAGCTTTACATATCTACGTACACAAACCTCGTATAGGCAGGTGTGAAGCTCCGAGCCACACACACCATAAAAAATGTGTTGCTTTTCTCACACTCATAAATCATTTTCTGTTTTTTTAATTAAATACTTCTTTTGGGGAATGTCTTGAGGTAGTGATGCACAGGTTGTTCTGAGAAAGTGTTGTCATTTCAAAACACATGGTGTAAGTTTGCCCATCCTTTGGTTTTGGTTCTATCTTCTAGCTTGCTCATTCTCAAAAGTGTTTCTACACATCTGATTGTAGAGATGTCTGTGACAGGTTAAAAAGCAGTAGCTCAGTTTCCAGGACTAGCCCAGCTGGAAGTCTTTGGACTGCTGTGACCCACTGAGGAAGCTGTTTCTGACATCTGTGCTTGGTCTAAGGAATAGAGCACAGAAGCTGCATCTGGTACCTGAGCAGCCCTTGCTGTAAATTGTCTGCAGTGTTGAGCTGGGTATCAGAGGTGTTTAAGGGCTGAGAGAGTAACCAGAGAGATCAATAAATGGGTTGAAGTCCTACAGACAATAATTCTCTGATGTAGGAACAGAGACAGTTCTAGAAATGGATCTCTTCCAGCATGGGTGAGTGTGACATAAGGATGTTCATTTTGTTAGCTAGATGGTAATGCAGCTGATGAATGTGCATCAAGAGCTTTTCAAAAAGGAACCTAAACAGTGTTTCTGTGTTGACTAAAGGTGATGTAAATCTAAAAAGGACTGGAGTTTCAAGTCAGATTCAGGCACTGTATCTAGATAAACTGATGCTGGAACCCACACTAATGCCACACACTATTAGTGGTCCTACTGTAGTGAGCAGGATGCTTTGAGTGGTAAAGTACTACTTCATGGCAAAGTTACAGTCTGAAAGTTAGGATTCAAGAGGCTTCATGTTTTATATTTATAGAAATTTCTGATTATAACTGTGCACACTTTTTCATGTGCTATTTTAGCCTAAAGGCCACATGATTGTGTCATGGATCAGAGTGTCAGCCATACTTCATTCTAGTGACAAGAATCATACTGTTTCCTTTTTATGTCAGTCTAGACATGATTCATATTCTTTTCAGAATTCTGTTTTAAAAAAGTCTTGAGAGATGTCCTACACATTTCTGTAGTCAGCAAGCAGGAAAAAATAGACGAGCAAAGCCAATGCACTCAGTAGAGTGCATAAAATGAAATTTAGTAAAAATATACATTGACTTTTTAAATTCAGTGATGTCCAAGAATATGCTTGCAAAATTAAGTATAAACTGAAGCTTTTTGACTGCAGATGAAATACCTCCTACAGAGCCTTCTGCAGCCTTGTGGAAGCCAGGAGGGAACATGGCTGCCTGAAGTGGAGCCTGGTAGGTGGATGCCTGAGGTTTTTTTCACTCTTGTTCTAGCCTCTGACTTAGTTTTGCACAATCTTTCCCAAAGCAGTCTTTTATCTATTAATGCCTTCTGCCTCTGCTCAGCTGTGAATGGCAAATTGTCATGGCCTGAGCAAATGAGGGTGTGAATTGGTACTACAGCTTCCAGCTGTTTCCATCCCTTTGGAGGAGGGGTGAAGTTGTCACTGAAATGCCAGAGAGGCTGATATCTTTGCAGAGAAACCTCTGGTCTCCTTGAACTGCCAGAGGTCTGAGAGGGGCCCTGAAGTCTTCTTCATCGAGAGGTGACTCCTGTCTGATGGGGAAGCAGCTCAAAACCACTGGACAAAAGCAGTTCCTGAGGGATGCACCCTCCCAGAACCAAGATGGTGAGTGTGTCAGCTGCATGAGTAGTGGGTATTTGGATGACATAAGTCTTGTTTTAGCTCTATGAAAATTGTTCTAGGTCATAGTTGTCTAGTAATTTCATTTGCAAAAACTTTTTTGAATTTTTATTCTTCCATAAGTTGTCACATAGTGATTAATAGGTAATCTCTGAAACTAATGAAGGTGCGTTTGCTTTCAAAGAGCTCATTAGTGCCAGACCATCATGTTCTATTGAAATGCTTCACACTTTTAATTTCACTTTAAAAAAATCATAATGTTGGCCTGATTTCAGGGGCACGGACTCACGCCATTCGTCCAGGAAAAGAAACTTTGAACCCTGGAAACAGAAGCACACTAATGCTGACACGTGTTTTACTCTTCTGTTCCTTTGATCAATACAGTTTCTGTATAAGCAGCTTCTTAGCATGCACTCATCTTCTCATTTATATTCTCCTCGTGTAAGTTTCTATAATGAGAACATTTGTACTGAATGAAAATCCGTCCCAAGAGACGGCTGGGCCGAGAAATAAGATGTGCTCATAGTGGAGCAATAATTAGAACAGTACATAAGAAAACAAAAAGTGATATGCCTGCCATTCTTGGCATAGGAAAAAGGGCACTCTGGCATTGATAAGCCAATGCTTTTGCAGCAGGAGGCTGGAGTTTGCTGCATTCTGGTCTTTGCTCCCACTGCTGTTTCCATGCTTTGTTTAGTGACTCATGGATGGAAAGTGAATTAGCAGAGACTGGGACATGGAACTGTTTCTTGCAAGGCCCCCTTTTGCTATTAGGGATTAAGGAGTAAACCAATCAAACTTGCAGAATTAGGGTAATTAAAAGAAGTTGATTAAGAAATGACACATGAGG